>NC_091952.1:219179486-219256986 GCF_031021105.1 Erythrolamprus reginae
ACATATTTAAATTGACAGTTGTTTATTATTGTATATAAAAATACTATAGCTTCATGCTATGGATTAATCATAAATCATCTCAACCAAATCCTCTGACTTCAGTATCTATTGAAAACATATACCAGTGAACTCTATTTTTATTATGAGATTTACAAGTACGGTGTATTGTCTTTTTGCCTATTTCTTTTTTTAAGCCTTAACACCCCCCCCCCCCAAAAAAAAACATTAAAAGGTTAAAGGTGTGATGTAGAAAGTGTCAGCATAAAGGTAAATTCATTGTTTTGTTGCCTGGAAGAAAATGCTTTGAATCTGTCAAGTTGATGAATACTATCATGACCTAATATGCCATTATGCTTCCAAATTTTAATTATTGGATAATGTTTTTAGCAATGTTTTACTGGATTGCTTTATAGGGTTGTACTTATTCATTTCTGCATTCAAAATTTGTCCTTTGCCAAGGTGTTTTTTATTTCTTTACCTGAACATTTTATTCAAAACATTTATCCAGTTTAGGATACTAAAAGATTGGCCATGTACAGAATCACTGTCTGGAGACAGGCAGCCATATAGTTAATTTAAATATAATGTAAGACAATTTTTATGTCTAATTTAGAAAGTAGTACTAAGTAATGCAGATATTGATGTTTATGGATTAAATCAGCTGTAGAAAATTATGTTTCATCTCAAATCTTATTGTAATTTGCACACAAAGTAATAGGCAAATAGTTCTGTAAGCAACTTTCCCCCCACAAAAAAAATCTTAACTGTGTATAAATTATGATGTTAGACAGGTTGCTGAAACCTGATTTTTAAAGTACAAAGTAATGAATATATTTTGTATTTGAATTTTATAATGAAAAAGCTATCATTCCCTCTTCTTTTCCTTTTTCTTTCCGCCCTCTGGGCAAGAGACCCTTCTGAAAATATGTAGTCTTCAACCTTTTGCTTAATATCCCCATTCAGCCTTTTTATGTTGACCTGCTACAATCACAAATGATGAAATTTATTTCCTTGGAGGCAGACTGTTAAATATATTGATAACTGCTACTGCCTTCAACTTGAGGTACAATAGAACTTTAGCTTTCTGCTGGCCTTCAAAGTCATAGAAAAGTTTCTAAATGTCTAGAAACAAAAGACAAGTTTACAAATATGGACACATCAGAGTGCCTGACACCATTTTATTTTTCAGTATATGTTTAGAAATCTTTCTGAATAATTACATGTTTTAGAAGCATGTGGTGCTTATCAAGAAAGTCGGCACCTCTATAAAATGCTACTTTGAATTTTCTTCCATACCTATAATATTAAACACAACATAACTTTATCCATAATAAATCTACAAGGTCTTACAAAATAGTTGTATTGTCACTCCTTTAAATGTAAACAATAAGAACAGTAAGAAATTAAAAGTATTTTTTTTACTTTTTGCATTTTGTAATTTAACTAGTTTATTTATAGTATAGAATACAATAACAGAGTTGGAAGTACTTCTAATCCAACCCTCTGCCTTGGCAGGAAACCCCATATTTAAGTAGGGAATATGAAGGCAACCTTTAGAAAGTAATATTTTAAATTACAATGGCATCAGAATATTTGTACTGAAGCTATATAATATCAAGCTATCATATCATTAGGTTCTTACGTTTCACATCTTGCTTTTTTCAAAAATGTTTCCTCCTTCTCCTCCTCCTCTAATTCAAACCAGTAATCATATATAGAACATACAGAGCTAGTAGGGTTTAAATTAACATGTAATTTATTTATTTATTATCATTTATTGATTGGATTTCTATGCCAATTTCCAACTGTTGAGATCTAAACCTTTCGTACATGAGTGCTGTATTTTGGTTTTGTGAAGATTACAGAGTGTTAATTCAAAAAAGAGGAAGTTCTTATGCAAAGCTCTAATAATTTTACAATATTGCCTATGAAAACAATCAGACGATATGAACAATGTTTTTATTTTGTGGCTCAGAAATGCTTTCTGTGTAATTCCTGGAGTACAACTCTGAAAGGGGATTTTACAATTTTTAAAAATGAAAATGAAATAAAATCCCTTAAGAGACACAAAAGTGATACTGGTTTAGGGAGAGAGGATTAGTTTTGTTGGTTGGAAGGTCTTGTCTTCCTCTTCCTCTAAAATAAATATATAATGAATACATAAAATTATGCTGTCATAGAGTAATACAGTGATCCCTCGATTTTCGCGATCTCGATCTTCGCGAAATGCTATATCGCGATTTTTCAAAAAATATTAATGAAAAATATTTTCCCACCCGATGACGTCACTCTCTTCCTTTCTCATCTTTCTTTCTCTCTTTTTTTCTCTATCTTGCTTCTTCCTCTCTCACACTCTCTTCCTCCCTCTCTCATCTCTTTCTTTCCTTCTCTCTCTTTCTCTATCTCTCCCCCTCTTGCTCTCGAGCGGCGGGCAGCGGGGAAACCCCGATCTTCGGCTCCTCGCTGCTGCGGCGCTGCCGAGCAGATCAGCTGCTGGGCGGTCGAAGGAACCTTCCCTGGGTCTTCCCCGCCGCCCACGCAAAGGGGAAACCCCGATCTTCGGCTCCTCGCTGCTGCGGCGCTGCCGAGCAGATCAGCTGCTGGGCGGTCGAAGGAACCTTCCCTGGGTCTTCCCCGCCGCCCACGCAAAGGGGAAACCCCGATCTTCGGCTCCTCGCTGCTGCTGCGGCGCTGCCGAGCAGATCAGCTGCTGGGCGGTCGAAGGAACCTTCCCTGGGTCTTCCCCGCCGCCCACGCAAAGGGGAAACCCCGATCTTCGGCTCCTCGCTGCTGCGGCGCTGCCGAGCAGATCAGCTGCTGGGCGGCGGAAGGAACCTTCCCTGGGTCTTCCCAGGTGCGGAAGTAAAAACACCATATGTGCATGCGCGGCCATGGAAAACAGGGCGCGCATGCGCAGATGGTGTTTTTACTTCCGCACCACTATATCGCGAAAAATCGATTATCGCGAGGGGTCTTGGAACGGAACCCTCGCGATAATCGAGGGATCACTGTAGTTCATTTCCCTAGGATTTAATCAGTTAATTCTAGAGCTTCCAAATTGTAGACATAAAATCATGCAAACCTCCATCAGATCTTTGAAATATCAGAAGAGAATGCTTTTTTCTTGCCATTGTTCTCCCCCCAGTTTCTTAACTAAATTCTTCAATCTCCCTTCTATTTTGGTTTATTTAAAAGTTAGGTCCCCTAACTCATGATCTCAACTAAATAGGCCAGTCTGATAATGAAATGGACTGGCAAAGAAAAGGTATGCTGCTGTCTAGATAATCCATTCTTTTTGCCAGTCTCAAAATATAGCAATAAAAAAATGCATTTTTATTGAAGGAAAATAATTGGAATCCTCACATCTGTACTTCTATTAAATGGGTGTTGTAGAAAGGGGTTCTACCTGGTCCTGGTCTGACAGGATAGATACACTCTGGTGGTCCCTTTTCTTACACCAGTGGGTCCAAGTTCTCGGTCACAGCATGTTCTCTGTCACAACACCTCCCCCTCTTCCCAACATTTGCATAGCCCCCAATCCTCTTGATATTTTAGAAGGCTGTTTTTCCTCAAGTCTTATAGGATACTGGATTTGAAATCACAGCATGCTAGGTGACTTGATATATTTGTTCATTTTATAAAATTGGAACAAACTATGCTATGTTTATTTGTTTGGGTTTTGTGTTATATTTTACTATTTTAATGGGTCATAGATACTATATTGGTTTTGTATATATTGTTTGCCATCTAGAGTTATGTACCTTAGATGCATGGCTGTATACATTTCTAAATGTATGACTTGCTTTAAGGAAATAAAGATCTAAACTGCCTGAGTATTGCTAAGGCATGATGTAAAAATGGAAGCTATTCAAGTTTTAAAACATTTCTATTCTGCTGAATAAAGAGGTAATTTGTACAATCAGTTGCCTAATATGACAAACCAATATTTAATTTACATTTAAAAAAATATAGATTAAGGACTTTGAAGTAGGTTCCACTAAAGTCAGTGAGACTTGTATAATACATGATAGTACAATAGTACATATTTTTGCAGTTATAAGAATAAATAACAAAATTCAATTTACCATTTTAAAAATTGTTTGTTTTTAATAGAATATAATTGATTCATAATAGCATTAATATTAGCGTTAGTTTTACCCTTAACTTTCATTTTTTCAAAAAGTAGAAAAGTTGAATGACCTAATTCTAATTCAAGGTGAAAGGTTAGTTCTAAGGCATCATCTGCCTAAGAGCTTAGCTTTCAACCAATGAATTGAATGAAAATCTGTTTTGCAGATGTTGTTTAATGTCTTTGGCAGGATTTGGCCTGCTTAAACCTGAGACACAAACTAGTAAACTTTATTTTTATTTGACCAGAGCAACACCTTTTCTTTCATGTTTTATAGTAAAAAAACATATGGGCCACGGTATTCTGGAAGAAAACTCAAGGCAAAAAGTGTTGATGATCTTTCCATAAGTATTTAGAAACACACTATTTTTATGTCTATGGCTACTGGTAGCTGAGGGAACAAAGCTGTATTCATTCCTACTAAGCATGTTTTGCTTTGATCCTTTAGAGAGAATTTCAGCTAGAATTGTCCTTGAAAAATACTTGCTTCTCGTTTGCCTAACACAGAGGTAAAAGCGTTCCAAAACGATAATCAAGATCAAGCTAAATAAGTATTGGTTATTTATGAGAAAGTGTGCACTTGTATATGTATAGCAAAGCTGTGGTTTGTAAGCCATATGCCTTCCAGCAGCTCTAATACCAGCAGCTACTTGCTTGCCAAGAAAGTGAATGGAATTTATTAAAGGCCTTGTCTGTAATGCTGCCCGCTGAACTTCTACGTGGCATGTGGTATCATCCACCTGCACAGAAGCAGTAAAAAAAACCTACAACATGCACACATATAATCTCTCAATCTCATCATTTTTAATTGATTAACATGCTGATCGATTATGTCAAGTATTATTCTTAACTTGCATATTTTGATTACATAGGAAGGGAGAAAATAAATTTTGTGAATTTAATGGGAAGCTATGAATTAAGGGTTCTAATTTTTAATGGAAGCAATTTAAATGATAACACCATTGTAGCAACATAGAATTTAATGGTAACTTATGCATAGAGAAATGCATATTTTGAGATATGTGAAATGGGTCTTTGACCATATCAGGAATGTTTGGTCTTGTAAAAAAAAATATAGCATATCATTTATTTATTATTTGTTAAAAGTATGTATAAATCACTAGCATAAGCTCCCCAGTTGGTAAGATTTCTCTGAGTTAATTTAGCATCACCATAGTAATAGAGAGTCAAATATATCACAGTATCACTCTTAGCCTAGGGAGAACTTATTCATCACAGAAGTCAGTTTTCGTTATACATATTTCCAAAACTATTAAATCTTTCTTCACCTTTTAATGCCCCCAAGTCCAAGGGGAGGCAACGTTTGCCTTCAACCTTTCTGGCCATGGTATCTAGAATATTCAATTCAGTCTTCACTACCTTTTAGTAGGTTACCTCTTTCCCACCAGTTATGCTTTATCCTCTGCAGCTTAAAAAACCCCTCTTCCAAATAATCTGTAACTATCATCACAAAGGGTATTATTGATAAGCCAAGGTTGCATTTAATGACAACTTCTCTAAACATTTGCTTATTGGTATTTTCAAAATGAAAATAAAAATTGGAGGGATGAAAACAAAACGATAAAAAATGAATAAAAACATATCCCTAAATGGTATTGAAATTTGTCACACTTCCAATTCAATACTGTATATATATAATTCTGAAGAAAGTATATTGTCCACCCTCTGGCCTTGGTAAATTGTCAAACTATGAACTCCTAAAGTGGACTTTGGATATAAGAAGAAAAGTATTGGTTCAGACATCCGATAGAAACAATGCCATACATTCATTTTATCTGAGAGAATCGAGATGATTCATTTAAATTTAATTATGCAAGCAATTCGAATTGCATAATATGCTAATATTAAACATAGACACAAATGAAATGAGATAATAATTAGGCATTCAATGATATGTTGTAAAGCAGTGGTTTTTAACCTTTCTAATGCCACAACCCCTTAATATAGTTCCTCATGTTGTGGTGACCCCCAATCATAAATCTAGCGCCAATTCTCCCAACAGAGCTTTAAGCTGATTGGCAGGAAGGTCAGAGGGACATCCCCACTGTAAATGCCTGATTGATTGGATTGTAAAAATATGTTCCAAAACCTTTATTTGTCTTTTCCCATGGTCTTGGGAAACCCCTGTGAAACAGTTGTTTGACCCCCAAAGGGGTCCCAACCCCCAGGTTGAGAACCACTGTAATACAGACAGCATATTTAAGGATGCTATTAATATCCCTGAATTCCTTACAGGTGTCACTGTAAAGGCATTTCTGATGTTGATCATAGAGAACCATATAAAAAAAAGATCTTCAGAGCTTTATTAGTCAAAACCTGGATCTTGAATTGGATGAAAAACAAACTGGAAGCTAGGATATAAAATTCAAAGCTGATTCTATAAAATCAATCGCCAGATATTACTCTAGCTACCAGGTTTTGCAGTTGTAGTAGTCTGAATAATTTCCAGTTTGGGGCAAAAATAGTTATTAAAATGAATCTAACTACATAATGGCAAGCTGCACTGTTTTGTAACCTTTTTCTTTTTATAAACATTAATTTAGTACCTTTTTTCATCTGTTTTTATGTCTTTGACTCATTAAATGCAATATAATTGCATAATCCTCTCCTTAAGTGACATTCCCTTGGGTGATGCTGACCCTGTAATGTGTTTATTTTAAACAAAAGTTTACCGTAATCCTTCATTTTGTCAACAAATTATTGCTACCAGCCTTAAAAGATCTCAATACTGTATAACTAGATTATAATAAAATGTTTAACATTACATACAGAACGGCTGGAAGAACAAATGGGGCATTGACTGTATTTTAGGGGATAGATTTATAGTCAGTCTTTGGGTCACTTAGGGCTAAGAATTTTCATGGTCAACTGGTTGGCCTGTGAGCTAGCATCTTCAGTAAGAAATGTAAATACCATTTGGCACCGGCCATTCAACTGAACAACTAATATTCCTTTATCTTTGGAAGGAAGGAAGAATTCTAGCTCTTCAAGTCTGATTCAAAGCAGAAAGCTTAATTTCATAAACTTTGTGTTCTGTCTTTAGTGAAGCAGAATAATCTATCTGGTTCCCTCCTAAAGTTTGCATATTTGTATTTTGAGTTAAACAAAGACATTGTATTAATTTATTGTGCCTCGCTGATGAATGATATGATAGGATGTAGGTGATTTGAAGACTACTAATTTGAATGAAAGCTTGCATTTTTCTCATTATATTATGCATTAAAGCATCAGGGTTAAAAAAAGTTGGATTTGGAAAAGCATGTAAGAAATAGTGAGGAAAACCCATTCAAAGTATGCCCAATGCTTGTTTTTTATTCATTCATTCATTCATTCATTCATTCATTCATTCATTCATTCATTCATTCATTCATTCAATTTTTATAGCATCCTAACTCAACCAAATGAGTTTGGATGTAAGAAACAAAATGTTGGTTCAAACATTAGCTGAAAATCAGAGCTAAAATTCATTTTATTTGAGAGAATCCAGATACAGTAATTCATTTAAATTTAATTGTGCAATACTAAAATTTAATCAATATTAAATCAATCAATCAATCAATCAATCAAAGCCTCATTTTTTCCATTTCAATAGATTTGTTCTACATTTAAATTTTAAAATCAAATATCATAGATATGTTCAATTCCAGATATTGAACTTTTGCTCTTACTTGCGTACATGTGATTATGCAAAAGAAAATTGGAAAGTTTGAGTACGATTAAGCGTCAAAACATGTTTTTAAATATTTTGTACTTGTTTAGATTAAAGTTATTCTTTGCTTATTATTTATATGCAGTTACTAAAATATATTATTTCACATATAAAAGAAGTTTAAGACATGATAATTTTATTTCGAATTTAATTCTATTTACTACTTTCAATTATTATATTTTTATATGTATAGGGCTAAGAACTATTATTAGAACTTCTATTAAATTGAAGTGCATAGGTTTATTTTTATCTGTTCACAACAAGGTGAAGTCACAGTTTCAAGTTCTTTAGCTGGTGTTGGTCTTCATACATATCAAGGTCTCCCCAAGAACAGCCATGACACATTCAAGCCATAATCTTTCAATTTCAGTTTTTATATCTTGATACTTTGCTATTTTTTTGAATTCTTCTGTTATTATCTGGTATTGCCACATCAATTATCCGCACTGACTTCTTTTCAACCACAATTGTCTAGTGTGTTAAGAATCAAGATTTTATCCATTTGTATTTAGAAATACCACAATGTTTGCTCATTTTAACTACATTTTCAACTAAATGGTCTAATTTTTTTTATTATATATGATAATTTTTACAGATGTTTCAGTGAATTATTTTGGTAACTGTATTATTTATAGTTAGTTTGTACAACCAGCTTCATATATAGCACCTAATGCTGCATATGATCTACTGTTTCTTCTGCTTTTTTGCACAATTTGCAATTGTACTTGTATAAATTTCATATTGCAATTCACAATATGATTTAATGATCTTTCAATCTTAGTCCTCATTGCCTTTATTCAAATAGCTTCCTTTTTCACAGCCAAAACCATTCTTTTTCTAATGTTCCAGTTGTAAATCATTTCCTGGTTTTATTTTATCCACTTTCCCTCAATCTTTTGAAGAAATTAACTATGTAATACTTTTCTTTGCCAGCATTCTCTTTGTGATTTTATCACATGATTTCAATATACACATTTATCTTGCATATTCAGTAGATTCCAATTTTCAATATGGGTGTGGAGTGCTGGCTCAGCTGCTGCAAGTTAGTTAGTTGGCTGTGTTGAAACATCCTAATTGATTGGTGGGGTAACACTTTGTGTAATTGATATAGTTGATGTATGCAGCTTAGTTGATGTTTGCAGATTAGGGGTGACATCCTCAGTGGTTGTAGCAATTGATGCCTGCAGACTAGTCAGCTGTTTTGTAATGTTTGTCTGTGGGGTAACATCCTGGGTTTTGGTTTGGCCCTGTGTTTGTGGTCTGGCTATGTGTTTATAGTATGTGTCAGTTCGCTCTGTGTGTGTGTTGGAGGGGAGTGCAGCAGTTAGAGGCGCCACCGTGGTTTGGCTTTTGAGGGATGGTTTATTTTGTCTGTGGGGCCTCCAACTGCTGCACCTCCCTATCTAGAACTACATGCATCTGAATATTTTACACAGCCATCATCATTTTCTCAAACTTTTAATTTAATTTTAAAATGCATCTTACCTTTCCTGGAGATCCGCCATCCTTGCTTATCTGTAATCTGAGTCATTGTTGTTCTTTGGAATTTAGCCAAAAAGCAAAGAACATTGAAGCAAAAAAAAAAAGAAAAAGAAAATATATTTTCTGGATATTTTGATCCAAAATGAAAACAATGTTTTTTTAAATAATAAACCCCTACTATTTTGCAAATTAAAAAAATTTAAAAACCCTGTGGTGAGAGTCCAGTATTAATGTAAATCAAATGTAGGCACTTTTACCCTTAAGGGCATGCTGTGTTTCCTTATGGGAGAAAATGAACGTTATTCAAAAGAACAACATAAAAGGGGGAAAAAACAGCTTAATCTAGCAGGGGGTTAAAATAAATCAGCATTCAGCCAGCTGGTCATTGTTAAAAAAAAATGTGAAAAAAAATGAAGTTAAAACTCAGGCATGTTTAAGAAAATGAAGAGCTGAAAGGAAGATGGAAGTGTATGACTTTTTTTCTGGGTATAAATTTTTTATTTTTTTCCTCCACCTTACAGAAATACAAATTCACATACCTTCAAATTAAAATACAATATAATATAATATAAATTGCCAAATTCTTAATTATTTATCTATTTTATTTTGGTATACATCATTTATTTTGTGCTACCTCCTTTTCTAATTTTATCATCCGGTTTCAAATATTGTTTTCTGTTCTCATTCGGGTTCAAAATGCTATTAGCTATCAAAATTTCTCTTGGCTATTTGCTTAGTTTTATTAAAACTATGCCATAGTTCTTCAGTCCATTTCTTATATTATTACTTATCTCATTCATGTTTTAAAACCCTCATTTTAATATGACTGCCCTTTACGAGGTAAGTTCCAAATTTAATAATAATAATAATAATAATAATAATAATAATAATAATAATATATTAGATATGTATGCCGCCCCTCTCCGAAGCTTTGGGGCGGTTCACAACAATGATAAACAGTGTACAAATCCTATATTTAAAAAACAATTTAAAAACCCTTGTAATAAATAATCACACAGCCCAATCAAACCATACATAAACCAAAATAGTAAGGTGATATGTCAATTTCCCCATGCCTGGCGACAAAGGTGAGTTTCAACAACTTGCAAAAGGCGAGGAGGGTAACGGCAATTCTGATCTTTGGCGGGAATTGATTCCAGAGGGCCAGGGCCACCACAGAGAAGGCTCTTCCTCTGGGTCCCGCCAGGTGACATTGCTTAGTCAACGGGACCCGGAGAAGGCCAACTCTGTGAGACCTAATTGGCCACTGGAATTCTTGCAGCAGAAGATGGTCCTGGAGGTATTCTGGTCCGATGCCATGTAGGGCTTTATAGGACATAACTAACACTTTGAATTGTGACCGGAAACTGATCAATAGCCAGTGCAGGCCGCAGAGTGTTGATGAAACGTGGCCGTATCTAGGAAGGCCCATGATTGCTCTCGCGGCTGCATTCTGCACGATCTGAAATTTCCGAACACTGTTCAAAGGTAGCTTCATATAGAGAGCATTGCAGTAGTCGAACCTCTAGGTGATGATTACTTCTCTTCATACTACAAGGGGAAAAAAGGTTCATATCATGCCTTTGAAGTGCATGACTTTCTAACCCCTCCCAAAGGGAACTGAAATCTCTCAAACCCTCCTTCCCAGGTGGGTCCATAGCTGTAGAAAAGCACAAGTTGACACAAAATTTTGTGCCATTCGTAAGAGTTCCCACACCCTTTGCCCACTCCATTTTTGCAAAAAAATGGGAGGGAAATGGCCCATTTTTCACAAAAAATGGGAACATTTTTGCCACCCCCTGGCACCTAGGAACTCTCTGCAGGCAGGGGAAGGGAGAGCTTCGGGACAGGAAAATGTTTGCATTCGGTGTATAAGATGCATAGACATTTCCATCCTTTTTTGGGGGGGGGGAAGGTGCATATTGTACTTCAAAAAATACAGTAGTTGCCTACAATGTATTAAATTATCAAAGTAAATTACTTTCAGTGATTTTTAAGAAAAGAAATCTTGGCTATCAAATGGTAAAAATGATAATAAAATCTCACATTGTTTCCTGTGTATTATCCAAAGTTTTATGGAAAACCAAAAATTGAAATCCAGTTGACTCCTTTCCAAGATGGTTGATGAACCGTAATAGGCTTTTACTCTCTTGTAATGATTTGCTGATTTTGCTTCCAAAGCTGGTTCTCTGGCAGTGCTACTCCCTGGATTTCAATACCCAGTTCTTCTATAACCCCCACTTCTGTACTATGGGCAACCTGATTGGTCTGTTCAATTGATGTTTTTAAACCCTTGCAAGCCTCTTATTCATATCATTATAAATACCAGGTGTTTCTTGAGCACTGTTTTAATGCTAGCAATTTTGATCTTTTTATAAGTAATTCGGCTTATGGCGCCATACTCTCTTTTAATTTTTCTCATTGTAGGAAATTAAATCAATGATAGTTTCGGTGTTGGCTGCACTGGTTCTGTTGATATCACTTCTAAGTTATCATTTCTGTATTTCATATCAGCTGTTTATAATTGCAATTGTGATTATCTGAATTTCCTCTACTATTCTACTATTACTTTGGGATCTTCCATTTTCCTTATTTTTCTGAATGTTTTCCAGTTCTGCATCCTTGAATATTTTATTTCTGGTAATGAATCACCTTTGATTGTATCTGTTCACAAGCCATTTAACTGGTATTGGCCTTCATTTGCATCAAGTTCTTCATATGATAGGATGTTTTAATATATTGTTGTATTATATGTGCAGATCCAAGCAGTGTGCCCTTTTGTAATTGTCAAATGGAAGTTTTATCAATGCACATATTTATTTATTTATTTATTTATTACTTAGATTTGTATGCCGCCCCTCTCCGAAGACTCGGGGCGGCTCACAACATGTAGAAACAAATCATAAGCAATCAGACAAATTTAAAATATTTAAATATTTAAAAACCCCATATGCTAACAGACACACACACAGACATACCATGCATAAATTAAACGTGCCCAGGGGGGAGATGTTTCAGTTCCCCCATGCCTGACGGCAAAGGTGGGTTTTAAGGAGTTTACGGAAGGCAGGAAGAGTAGGGGCAGTTCTAATCTCCGGGGGGAGTTGGTTCCAGAGGGCCGGTGCCGCCACAGAGAAAAGGCTCTTCCCCTGGGGCCCGCCAACCGACATTGTTTAGTTGACGGGACCCGGAGAAGGCCAACTCTGTGGGACCTAATCGGTCGCTGGGATTCGTGCGGCAGGAGGCGGTCTCGGAGATATTCTGGTCCGATGCCATGAAGGGCTTTAAAGGTCATAACCAACACTTTGAATTGTGACCGGAAATTGATCGGCAGCCAATGCAGACTGCGGAGTGATGGTGAAACATGGGCATACCTAGGTAGGCATATTCTCTAAATGCCATCAAATTTTGGGAGGTATGGCACCCAGTGTTCCAATATTATCATTGATTTATGCCATAAACTTTCAATTTTGATTTTCAGATCTTAGTACCTTATGATCATCTCCAATTCTTTGTCTTCTAGTCTGCTATCTTTTGGTATGGCCATATCAATAATCCATTTTTTTTCTTTTTAACCACAATTATATCTGATGTGTTATTTGTATTCAAAAATTCCACAATACTTTAACATGTTTATTTTCTATTACTTCTTCATTTATATGTTCCCACCAAGGTTTCATTATTGGCACATAACCATTTTTATAAATATTTCAATGAATCATTTTGGCAACATTGTTAGGTCGTTGTTTATCATCAGTTTGCATGATGATCTTGCATGAATTCAGTTTATGATCCATTGTTTCTTCTGCTTCTTTGCAAAATGTGCACTTTGCTAATTTTTAAGTTTTGGCCTTGATTACATTATTATGATTTGTTGCTCAGTGAGCCAGATGTTTAGATTGGATTTGGCATTTTAATCCACTTATCTTATCATCCTTCCCAAGAACCTGGATAGGCAGATGTTGTTGTTTCATGGTATTAAGACATTGTTTCAGGATGTAATCTGTTCAAAGTAAAGCTGCCTTTAGCCATTGACAGGTGGTAACTTTATCAATGCCAATGGTGTTCAAATGGTTCTCCAGAAGTTTTAGAATTGTACCCAAGGTACCTATTAATGTTGGTGTGATCTTTGTTTTGCCATAGTCATTCTGCTCTATTATATTTTGTTATTTTCTATATTTCTTCCTGTTCTATTATACTGTCTCCAGGTACTGCAACATCGAGACTTTTTTGTCTTTCTTATTGACAGTTCTTAAGTCTGAGGTATTATGTCTCAGGTTCTTGTCTGTTTGAATTTTAAAGTCCCAGAGCAGTTTAGCTTCTTTATTTTCTATTATTTTCTCTATTTTGTTGTCCCACTAGTTCTTGCTTACAGGCAATTATTATTATTAGATTTTTATCCTGCCTTTTTATATGTAACTTGAGCAGAAAACCTACTTATTGCTCCTGCTTCTTATTTTCCCCACAACTGTAAATGTTGTAAATGAACTTGTGAGAAAGTAATCATTTCAAAGAGTTATTTTTTCTTTTATTAATTTTTATTAATTTATTGATTATAAAATATAGAAAATGTAATATGTAAACAACCTAAGCATTATTTTGTAAGACCATGTTAAAGCTTTTTTAAAGCATTTTTCTACTATTGAGAGGGGTTATCATGCTCCAGCAATAGTCTTGTTATAAAAGGAAGGAAGGAAGGAAGGAAGGAAGGAAGGAAGAAAGAAAGAAAGAAAGAAAGAAAGAAAGAAAGAAAGAAAGAAAGAAAGAAAGAAAGAAAGAAAGAAAGAAAGAAAGAAAGAAAGAAAGAAAGAAAGAAAGAAAGAAAGAAAGAAAGAAAGAAAGAAGGGAGGGATATTATTTAAGTAAAATTGTCACCAATCTTTGTAGAAATATATTTTGAAATATTATGTAGAAGTTCTTTATATATACAGTGCTTCTCTTAATTACGAACAAATATTGGAAATGTCCTTATACTCAGAACTATGCCATATGTTGTACAATCTGTTCATTTTTTTATTTGTTCATTATAATATATACGCCATTACCACTATGAAATTGAGCCATTATACACAGTGGTATTTTCATCCAATAACCGTGTGATGCAAATAGGGCTGTGAAAGAATAACTGGTCCATAGTTCCCCAGTGAATTGTAATTTCACTTCTACAAGGTTTCTCGTTTTTACAGAACATGTTTTATCCGAGAAACTTTATAGTATATGTTAATAAGTTGGAAATCTTTTATAATGTATGGCAGCTACTGAGAAGATGCCACAGTTTGTATATCAAATTATCAGACTGGAAAGTGAGTAATGAGTGATAAAATATGCAAGAGTGCTATTCTGATTAGTTGACTGTAGAGAACAAGGTGTACATTCACTACTACATTCATAATTAAACTGTTGGCCTAACATATGTATAGATATGTTATTTCTGTGGGAATCCCTAACACTGCATATTAACAACTCTACCCAAGCCAGACTATATACTCAAATATGTAGTAAGCTTTTATGCATCGGTGCATAAAAATGTGAATGTGTGTGTATAGCTTGATTTTATGTATTTAAAGGATAGTTCTTTATTGAATAATGAAAAAGTCAGTACTGTATTAAAATGACACCTAGGAATTTGCCCTGTTTCCCACAAAATAAAACATCCCCTGATAATAAGCCCAATCAGGCTTTTGAGTTCATGGCAATAAGGCCAAGCGCTTATTTCAGGGTTCAAAAAAATATAAGATAAGGTCTTATTTTGGGGGAAACATGGTATTTTTGTATTTGTAGTTATGGATGCTTTTCTAGCTTAATATAAGCTACCCAACTATTAAAAAAAAAATATCAACTGATTTCTTTTAAAAAACTTGTATCTTGGATCATACAAGTGTCCATAGCAGTATATGAAACAATAACAATAAAATATTGAAAAGTTTGTATAATTACGTTTGTGTTTCCCTCTAATCAAAGTCTGTATTCTTATATAAGAATACTGCTCTTTATAATTTCTGTTCTTTGATCCAGTAGTAATAATTTATTCAGATTTATCCATAAGGCTAACAATTTCATGCTTTAAATGAAATTAAATGAAACCCAATTACTCAAGGATACAAAAAATAATGAAACATTTCTTTTTCTATCTTAATGCTTAATACATATTTTATATAACCAATTGTTTACTTATACACTAAAAATATTAGTTAGGATAATTGTTTAAGTTTCTTTTTTTATCTTGTCAATATTTTTAGTGTATTAGTATAGGTAAGAGAACAATAAATATTGAAGTATGTATGGTCTTAAAGTCTATTTACAACTCTGACAAGGCATGATAAATAACAATTGGCCTTGGAAATTTTGAAGAATCGAAAAAGTTAAAAAGGGCTGAAATGTTTCTGGAGGTGGTTAACAGATGCCAAGAATGGAACTCATCAATCATCATATGTTTTCAGTTCATTTTAAAACAGCTTGTGTTTAGTAACTATCCCAACCTGATCACTTTCTGTGAATTCCATAATTGGTCTTAAATTTTGTTTCAGTAGATATTTCATTTAAGAGACATTTATTTCTGGTCTAATTTTCCATAACATGTAGTATTTTATACACTTCTTTCATCTCTATAGCCACCTTTGCTCTGGTTTCTGCAATTCATTTGCCCCAAAATTGCTTGCTTTGTTTTGTACTTTTACCAACTCTACAATGTTCATTTTTGAGATGACCAGAAATGTACATAGCTCATGTGCAATTATACATTTAAATAAAGGCATTATTGTTTTGAGATGACCAGAAATGTACATAACTCATGTGCAATTATACATTTAAATAAAGGCATTATTGTTTTTATATTTTATTTTCATTTCATTTCTTAAACATTAGATCTCCTTCTCTTTCTCCACTTCCTCCTCCTCCCTGCTTGACATTTTCAATTTGCTACCCACTAATTAATCTTTGACTACTTCAAATGTATATGAGAAGTTGGAAATTTGTGAGCATGTGTGCATAGCTCAGTATTTTTCTTAGAACGGAACTGAAACAATTTAGGAAGATATTCTTGATTTTATTATCCTAAATAATTAGGCATTATCACCAAATCTGGTTATTTTCCTGTCTGCCCTCTAATTTCCTCCCTAATTTTAGAACATCTATAAGGAAATTCCAACATCATCTCTGTGAGAGGATAACAGGCCATCTATAGCTTCTCTTTTTTCAATTTCTTGACTAGTTATCAATAGGTGAAGGCATCTATTTTCTTATTTCACTGATGCTGAGAAGCTTAGAAACATTTGGTGAAGTGTTTCATCAAAAGCTATTTGGTCACATATTGATATACAGCACAAATCTAAAGGCTGAATGACACAAGAGAAGACATATCTTTCAGAAGCCATGCTGGTTTCTTTACAAAGAGACATTGTTCTACATATTCATTATTTTATTTTTAATTTTTTTTTATACCATTTTCCAAGAACAGACATTAAGCCCACTAGCTTAATATTTCGTATTTATTGATCTGGATACCATTCAGGTACATACATACATTGGACATCTCCTTAGCAATAAAGATGGAAGATTTCATTTGTCTAACAGACTTGGTATATTTCTGCTAGGTAGCAGCTCTTCTGATGGTTTCCAGTTTTGAATATATTTAAATATGTTGTCATTGAGTCTTATCAAATCTTTACTGTACATAATTATGTAATGGTATAATAATAAAGAGAAGAATTAAATTAATTTTGTTTATAAACAAACAAAATTAATTGTCTCAGGTAAGAGATAATTACTGTCATATCACTATGTTATAAACAAAAATAGGTACAATGTCATATTTCTTAGGACAGGGCAATCCTAAGGAGTAAAAATTTTTTCAGTGCATATGAGACTATAAATGTGCCACCTACAACATCTGCAACACCTTAAAGTAGCTGCATCTTTTGGTGAAATTGCACTAAATCTATGGATGACATTTGAGTAATCCTGAAGAGAAACTTTTAAGGAGCTACAAGCAGGTGCTATATTTGTACTCTATGTTCTACACGACCCTAATCCTTAGCTCTCATAAAAACTCATTTGACAGATTAAGTTTTATGTGAGATCCCATGCTTTAATGACAAATGCAGCAGTTTGAGAAGAGAGCAGCGGAGACAAAATATTTGCCATATAAGTTCAATTAAGAAAGGCTTAAGAAAATAAACAAGCTTGTTTTAGAAAAAAAGACTACAGTACATACATGGGAAAAAGCATAAATAGGTTTCAGTAAAATAGATTACTATATATAGGCCGACAGTATTTTTCATATTTATGGGAAGGAATTTGGACTATGATTCAAAAATACATTTTTTTTCCAAATTGGTTTTATGACATTAATAAAAGCTAATCCTGTGGACTAAAATATTCAAATTCAGTGCCTTGCATACATTAATAATACATTATTAATTGATTCTTTACTGAGGATGTTAAACAAAAGCCAAATAGATTCAACTGAACCTGAATGATTCAGCTATATGTTTTTTAAAGAAAACTTCTTCAGCTTAATGTATCTTTGTTTTATAATATATATACTATAAATATTCTTTTAGTTCGGGTTATAATTCAGAAATCAAAATGACCAAAAAATTATCAGTCATCATCAAAGCAAGAAATGATGCTTTGTTTAAGATTTGTGTAGAGAAATATTTCATATTCATCATTCATTATGAATTAAAAAAAAGTAATTTTGTGGATATTTAAATTTTGGTTTGGGGATTAAAACTTTAAAGCTAATTGTATATTTTTGTTAAAAATTCTTTTTTTAAAGAATTGTATGAAAGGAGGCAACATGCTATACAGTCTCATCCTCATTTTGGTTTGGTTTTATTGCTTAAAAGAAAAGAACATTATGATTTATTCCAACGAAAACACATTTTTTTAGGAAACACTGATATAATGTGACGATTTAGATTTAAAATTTTGTTCCTGTTGTATTCACAGAGATTTTTCTATCCAAGACTAAAACTGCATTACTCAGTTTAAGACTTTGCATCCTTTGTTTTAGTGCTGAAAATCTTGTGGAAAAGCAAAGACAATAAATTTAATTTCCTTGACTTCTACATATAACATATAGTGGGAAAACATAAAATATTCACAGGAAATGAATTGATGAAGAACAGCCTCGAATTTATATTTCTGTCTGCCACTCTGCTTCTGTGCATTCCTTATGCTTCTGTAAAGCACCTTTTGTAGATCCAAATGTTTTCATGTCATCTGCTATCTTTGCCACTTCATTGCCCATACCCTTTTCAGATCATTAATAATTACATTAAGCAAGACTTGTCTTACTATGGAACATTTGAGCAACCCCCTCTGAATTTTTTCCATGTTGTATATGGACCATTAATTCCTAATTTGTTTTGTAACTCTTCTATATCATGGCAGTAGTTTAGTTTTCATCCTATGAATTCACAATTTCTTAACATCCTTTTTGGAACAGCATTATCAAGAAAGAAAAAGAAAAAAACATTTTTTTCCTAAATTCTCAGTTTAATTACTTTGCTCCTTTAAGGCGATTATAAAATTATATAATTCAATATTCACCTAAAAACCCACTAAATAATGTATAATTATATTTTGAAAATTGTCAGAAAAATCTGTACATGTTCACTTTGTTTTTTCAGTTTGATAGCTGGTGTAAATAATGACTAAAATTGTTGTAGTCTACTACAGTATTTAATGCCAGATATTAAGATGCAGGATGCTGGAAGCCTATACAAATTTATTTTGGGGGAATGTTAAGAAGAAATGTATCAAGACTATAAAAAAATCTGAAAGTCCTTTTGAACATCTGGTTCTACAGGAAAGTCTACTAATCCATTATCTTCTGAGTTACACAAATCACTTTGATTTATAATCTTAACAAAGATTTCTTTAGCATGAAATAAAACTCATGCATTTGAGCTGTTTGGTTTATACTGACAATTCTTATATCCTGTAAAAAGACTTTATTCATTATTTCACTTTTTTGTTCTAATTTATAATCCTTATAATATCAAGCACGTCTGTGGAAAGAGAATACTGAATCTATTTAGAATAATTTCAATTTTATTTTAGTATATTAACAAGAGACATAATAATATCTTAAGTGTACTTTTCCTTTTGTTCTTCCTCGTAAGATAAAAGAAATTCACTTCTGATTTTGTGGTAATGATTTTATCTCGGTAATCTGGTAAAGGGATACTGTATTCCTAAATGTTAGTGTTGTATACCACAAGACTATGGAATTTTTGTGGCCTAACTATTGTATTTTGATACTGTTATAAACCATTGTATTCATTATCTCCTGTTAATTGCATAAAGTTATGGAATTAAAATTATAATTTCTGAGTTATGCTTTTGATCTATTTTTAAGTTTCTCCGCTGTTTTATACTACATGCCAAGGGACACATTTGTGGATTTCAACATTAAAGGCACCACTTCTATAATAGAGTGTGCAAATGTCCATAGGAAAGTTATAATTTAGGTATGTTTCTTTTTTATTTAAACCCTTTAATGAAAAAAATATTTTTAGATGTAAAGCATATGTTCTTCAATAAGAATTTCATATTATAAAGCTTTCCTAACCAGCAGCAGTTTAGATGGGCAATATTTTTATTCTTTAAAAATTTTTTCCACCTTGTAATTTAAATTGCCCAGATCTGTCATTTATGTATGGTGTTAAACTGACCTGGGTATGTGAAGAAGTAGGAACAAGGAGGAATCAGACTGACAAAAACAGTAGTGTTGCAATATAAGCCCTTCCTTTGTCTTCAGTGTGTTACAATAATGTACATACTGTACAGTATATCTTGCAGTATACTCATATTAAAGTATATCAGGCTAGAACTTGCAGCATGATGCTTCACTGCTGCTTCCATCATTTGTGGGCACACATATTTACCTCACTCATAAAAATACACTTTCCTTCTTTTACATTGTTAATTTCATATTTGTTTTGCTTCTGAACTGTCGAAGTAAAAATGCAATGTTCTTTAATTTTTTACTATTTTTGTTTGTATGAGAAAATTTTAATCTGCTAATGTTTGAGTACATTGGCCTCAAATTATTATAAAATAAAGATGATATTGCTAAATTATTCTTGCATTGAGTAATCAGGAAGGTTTCATTGTATGAGGGTTGCCCAGAAAGTAATGCACCACATTTTTTTTCTCAGCCTAGAGTAATGGTATGAATGTGAAACCTTAGATATACATTATTTGAATTGTCAGGATTGTGTGTATGAATTTTGAGTTTCTTCAGACAAAGAGCGTAGCTGCAGCAGTGTTTTGAAATGACATCTGTAAGTGATGTATATTACAAGCAGCGTGCCGTCATTGAATTTCTCACTTTGGAGAAAGAAACTCTTGGGAACATTCATAAACATTTGTGTACAGTTCATGGAGAACCTGCAGATGACAGAAGTACGGTTAGTCGCTGGGCACAGGGGTGAGACCAGAGCTCCAGGATTTGCAGCATTCGGGGCGGCCAGCCATGGCTATCACACCTGAGAAGATGCAGCTTGCTGATGTGCTCATTCGAGAGGACCAAGGCATAACGACTCGGCAGTTGGTGCTGAAGCTGTCAATCAGCAAAGGAAGCGTGGATGCAATCATCCGTGCTCTTGATTGAATGTGTGTGCACGATGGGTTCCACACTGTCTTATGGTAGACCACAAATTTCTCAGAAAAAAAATGTCTTCTGAGCTGCTGAAACGTTTTGAAGCTGAGAGGGAAGCGTTATTGTCCAGGATTGTGACAGGTGATAAAATCTGGGTTCACCATTTTGAGCCCAAAACAAAACGACAGTCGATGGAATGGTGTCACCCTCAATCTCCAGAGAAGAAAAAATTCAAAGCAACTGCTTCCACCGGTAAGGTCATGATCACTGTGTTTTGGGACTGTGAGGGTGTCATACTCATTAATGTGATGCCAAGAGGCAGCACCATTAATTCTGAAGCTTATGTGAAGACATTAACCAAACTCAAGAAGCATTTCCAGTGACTTCAGCACCATAATAACCAAGGTGAATGTTTGATTCAACATGATAACGCTCGGCTTCACACAAGTTTGAGGACATCGGAACATATCACTGAATAGGGTTGTACAGTGTTACACCATCCACCCTACAGCCCTGACCTACTTCCCTCAGACTTCCACTTGCTTGGGCCATTAAAATATGCCATTTGTGGAAGACATTTTGAGGATGACAAAGAGGTTTTGTCTTTGTCATATTCGCACAGTGTAGAAACGGCTTCGTGACCAGAACAAGGAATGGTACCAACAGGACATACATGCCCTTGTATCTCGCTGGAGGAAGGCCATAGTATGGGACATAGATTACGTGGAAAAATAGGGAATGTAGAAGAAATATAATTCTTTCTTGTGTGTAGGTTTCATCGTGTTCAATAAATAATTGTTGGGGGGGAAAAGTGGTGCATTACTTTCCAGGCAACCCTCGTAGATGAATAAATTTATGTCTTGGGAATTCTGTTGGATTGAAACCTGTCAATAGAAAAATAATAAATCACAATAGCAAAAACTGCAGATATCTGGTTTCAACTCTGTGACTCTTTGTTGATTTGGTATAACTGAATTTTATAATACAATTTAGAACTATAGCAACTTACTCTTGAGAATGGTATGGAGGAGCTACTGTTAAAACCAATATGTGAATAGCAAATGATGCCTAATGCATCTGATGTACGGTACAACTGCCAAATTGTTAAATGGAACAGTTAAGTTGGGAATGTATAATACCTATATTGTATATGCTACACTGGTTTCCTGTGAGACTTGGGGACCAATTCAAGTTTGCATTTTTAAAATATAATCCTGTAATAATACTTTTTCCAGTAATAGCTGACATTCAGATCAGCTGGAAGATGCTACTTATGGTTCCACCTGTGGGTATGGCCTATAATACAGTGACTGAGGATAAGACTATTTCACGAAGCCCTGTTTACAAACCCCCCTTTCTGCTTAGAGTGGCTGATGCCAACTTTGGTAAGCTTTTGGAATCTGCCAAACATTCATTCACCCTTTTAAAGTGATTGTTGGTTTTTTTCCTTTTCTTTAAAAAAATATATTGAAATCTTACATGGTTTTATTGATTTTGTGAAGCTACAGTATATATCCCTGTTTTGAGATCCTCCTGTTTTAAAATACTGTAATAATAAAAAAGTAAGCAAGAAAATATATAATTATTTAATATCTGCTACTTTTTCATATCAACTTATAAAAACTTTCAATTTTCACAACACTAATGCAATGTGATTGGGGTTCTAGTGCATGACAGTAATGTGACAATATCATTTGAGAAATAAAATGGAACATCTGTATGCCAACATCTTTCTTGTTTCTTTCGGGTTTCTGAATCACTGATGCAACATAAATTCCCATCAGACTAAAGAAGTTTCAATAAAATGGCATGAGAACTGTCTTTTCCCCTCCAATTTTTTTATCTTTAACTTTTATTACTGGAATGTTATTAAATTTGATATCTTCCTCAGTTGCTACTAGATCTCATTATCCCTGCACTAATTGTGAAAGAATAGCCCCTTTGTTTGTATTTAAGCTGTAAATAAATATATTCTTGATATATGAGATAAGGGAGAATATGACATATATTTACGATATACATAAACATATATTTATATATCAAAACCATAATATTGTGGTAGTAAGATGCTTTCACCTAAATGCAACAATAAAATTCCAAGCAATATTATAACCAGCCAAAAAGAAACAATCTCACATTATGGATATACTAATTGCAGCAAGCAATAAATCTATTTCAGAAATATTTTAGATAATTCTTTAAACTGCAAAGAATATTTTTCATTATCTTCCTCATACAATGCTAAGCTCTGTTAATGCCACGTCAGGGAGAAATTATGAGTAATACATTTTCTGAATATCCAGCATTTTTCTCGTAATGGCTGTATCATTCCAGTAATGTTTAGGTTTTGAAATTTGACATCTTGGGATTTTTCAGGTCTAAAATCCAAATGCTTTATGTCTCCTTGAAGTATCAAGATTTTTACTACTATTGTTTTACTGCCATTTTAAATTCAGTGGAATTACAAGATAGAGACCCTGCATTTGAATCAAACAACCACCTCTCCTCGGCACTGAGTCAGTTTTGAAAAGATGGTGGTAATTTGTGAGACAGGGATGGATTTTTTTTCATGGCATTATTTCCTCATATTCCCATTTAAAATATGTCCATTTAAATTTTGTTGGCTGTTATAACTCTCTTACTTCCCACTTAAAAGTCTATCTGTACCTGTAGTTAAATATGTACTGTATTTGTAAAAGAGGAACTAAACACTTTCACCTCTGATTTGAGGAAAAGGGAGCCACTTGGTGAGGAAAAAAACAGGAAAAAGGGAAGCATCAAGCATTTATTTAAACTGCATGTTTAATCATCATGTAGACTCTATGCCCTTTTTACTAGTGTCCATCTTCTTTGTTTTATTTATACAGCACTATTGTAGTTCTTTATAAAATGGGGGGACATGATGGCTCAGTTGTTAAAGATGCTAAGCTTGTCAATACCTTGTTTCAATACCTGAACACGGTGATGGGGTGAACTCTAGTTACTTGGCCCAGGTCCAAACCTCGCATACAAACCAAGCATGTGGAAAGCATGGAAATGTGACTAGATAAATAGGCACCACTTCAGTGAAAGAAACAGTTTTGCTTTGGCATATAGTCATGCTGCCCACATAACTATGGAAATGTCTTCACACAATGCTGGCTCTCTCCGCTAATGTTGGATACATCTGGACAGGAGACACCTTTACCTTTAACTTTTTATAAACTAGAAAAGCCTGGATCCTTGTCTCAAAAAACATACAGTGTTGTATAACCTTCAATAGAAAGTAGAAAATAAAGATCAACTTGTTTAATTAGAAATGATGAAATAAATTGTGTAGCAACAGTTAGATGCATTTATCTTTTATGTTGAAAGCTGATTTTATGGAAAATCAGTTCATTTGTTTATATTTGTAATTATGCAATGGACTATATCTTACTCTAAGCAGATTATAGGATTGTTGAAATTGTGGTGAAAGCTTCGTAACTATATTGTGTCTAGAATTAATTTAAAGCCAAACTAGTAGCCATTAACTATTCTTCTGTGTAATTAATAAACTACAAGTGCTATGCAGGAAATTCATAATAGGAATACTAATTTGGCAACTTCTTAAATAAACTGTATCATAGGTAGGTGTGAAGTGCGCATCCATGTGCAGGCTGAATCAACTTTTGTCCTTTGAATTTAGATTGTGGTACAGCCTGTGATATAGATATGATAAGGTGGATGTAAATTAATTTTACAAGTATTCATTTTCATACAAAATTTGGTCTAGCAAATGTATGAATCAAACACGATCCATGTTAGCTTTGATTATTAAATGCCTTTAATAAAGCTAATGATAGTTGTTTAATGTATGCAAGAAGTATATGCTAGAAGTATCAGTGATATATCCTTTCTCAGAGTAACATTAATATAAAATGTTGCTTACTGATGTAAACTGATGTATAAACTGATGTACATACTTTATTTGGACCAATAAAAGAGAGTATTTATAGCTCAAGGTTGAAATGAGGGGACTTGATGCTTTCTAAGGTTGGTTATTTTCTTACAGATGTTTCATTAACTTAACATCAGCACTGCTGATGTTACCTATTTGGCCCAGCAGAAATATATGTACACATTCCTCGGAGTTTAATGTTAATGATAGTTATAACACATAAAACCATGCAACTCAAAAAAAAGGAAATAATTAAAAAAGGAAAAAGAATAGACACTATAGGCCAGTGATGGCAACCCTTTTTTCCCTTGGGTGCCGAAAGAGTGTGCGTGCGCACTATCGTGCATGCATGAGTGCCCACACTTATAATTTAATGCCTGGAGCCGGGGGAGGGTAAAACACCCTCCCCATCTCCCCAGAGGCTCTTTGGAAGCCAAAAATGCCCTCCCAGAGCCTCTGTGCGAGCCAAAAATCAGCTGGCAGGCACATATGTGCACATTGGAGCTGACCTAGGGCAATGGCTTGTGTGCCAGCAGATATGGCTCCATAAGTACCATAGGTTCACAATCACTGCTATAGGCTTTGCAGATTGATTTCCAATTTACAAAGCATAGTTTGTAATAATGCAACACCCCCACTCCCGTGGCAGCCTCTCAAGTATTTGAAGACTGCTATCATGTCCCACTGGACCTCCTCTTTGCTAGATTATCCATGCCCAGTTCCTGCAACTTTTCCTTCGTATGTTTTAGTTTCTAGTCCTTTTATCATTCTGGATGTTATCTTCTGCACTTTTTCTAGAATATCAATGTCTCTTTTGTAGTGTGGTGACCAAAACTGAATGCAATACTCTAGGTGTGATCTTACTTGTATAATGAATGGTTTTGATTTTGTAGTGTTGGGAATAAAATATGTAATAAATGTATTATCATTTCATTAGCTTTATCAATTATAGTTATATATAAAGAACAAAAATTCTCACCCTTAATTTGGTTTAGCCAAAGTATTTCAGTGTCTACCCATTGCTCAAAGAAATAGAAAATGCCAGATTGATAAAGCAGAGTAACCTGGATTCTATATTGCATATTCATTTAAATGCAAAACTCTTATAATTTAATAGTGTTTTATAGGAGCATGAGGGTCAATCCAGGTTTTATGTTCTTGAAAAAACAACATTTTTGCAAAAACATTTGAGTTGTGAAAAATTAACTACTACTATCCTATTTTGGTCCCAATCCAGAACATTCCTGCTTTGTTTTTTTTCCAGAAATGCATGGACAAACCACATCTTCAGTATAACAGTTAGTCTCACCCTAAAAACCTCTCATTATATCCTATTTTTGATATACAAAAAAAAAATCATACCATATTTTATTTTCTTTGGAAAAGGATAAGAAAATACTGCATTTCAGGGTATTTTTTAAATCTGCAAAATTAAAATTTAAGTGCATTCTTTTTAAAACTGTATTTATGTATTTATTTATTTTGTCAAGTATGTATTGATAGTATACAAATATATAACAGTGCTTATATACATGATACTACTAAGAGAAAAACATTAGGACAAGGGATGGTAGGCAAGCTGGTGCACTTATGCACACCCCTTACTGACTTCTTAGGAATCGGGTGAGGTCTAAGGGTCAGGTTTTATGGGTTAGGTGATGATACTACAGAGTCAGGTAGTGAGTTCTATGCATTAACTACTCAGTTACTAAAGTCGTATTTCCTGCAGTTGTGTTTGGAGCAGTTTACTTTAAGTTTGTATGTGTTGTGTGCTCGTGTGTTGTTGTGGTTGAAGCTGAAGTAGTCGTTGACAGGAAGGACGTTGTAGCCTTTCTTTCTGAAGCAAGAAATTTGCATTTAAGTCATGAAGCCTTCTCCCTGTAGTCCAGCATGATTTATTTTCTCTCATTGAAAAGGGAAAGCAATTTTGGATAGCCAAACACTTTAATTTCCAAGAACAGATTAAAAGCAGCAGAACAATAATTAAATTATAAGCCTTGATAAATTAACTTGAGTTGACACTGCTATATTTAAGCATTTTGGTTTGAATCTCTAAGCAGGATAAAATATCTGGAGGGTCATCAATCGAAAAGTGTGTTTCTGTAATTGACATGCATTGGTTGGAGTATAATTGCCATTGCAAAATATTCCTTAAATATTATATTTACCGTAGTATTTAATATTAGGAGCAGATATGATCATCTTCCAATTAAAGGGCATACTAACTAGAAAATTCCTCTTGTCCTCTGGATAAATCCCTGCAATTTTCTTGGCAAGATTATGTAAGTGATTTGCTATTGCCTCCTTCTTAGAGCTGAGAGAGAATGACTGATCCATGGTCACCCAGTTTGGTTTGTATCTAAATGGAGCTACAAGCATGATATAGGTCAGGGGTGTCAAACTAGATTTCTTCAGATCAGCATTGTGTTTCTCTGCGGGATGGACAGGAGAGCCATCTCCTGCAGCACCCTGTTGGCCAAAATGGGGTGCAAAATGTCTCCTAGTTCCCCATTTTGGCCAGCAAAGTGGTGCAAGAGGTCATTCAGGCCAAAAACAGAGTGCAGGAGGGCTACGTTGTCTCCCTGCACCAGATGTGGGTTCCTACTAGTACGGTTCAGTGTGCCCGTACCAGTAAGAACCTGTTAATGATGTCACTGGTCCGGTGCAATTGGTGCTTGTCTCTGGGCACCGCCATCTTTTTTTAAATTTTCTTTCTTTCTTTTTTCTTTTGAGCATGTGCAGAACCGAGCTTCTGGCCTTGTGCATGCAGTCACCATCTTGTTTTTTGGCTTTCTTTTTTTTTAAAAAATGATTTTTTAAATTTTATTTATTTATTTATTCTTCTGAGCATGTGCAGAAGCCCAGCTTCCGGCCCTGTGCATGTGGTCACCATCTTGTTTTTAGTTTTCTATTTTTATTTTTTTCTTCTGAGTATGTACAGAAGCCCAGCTTCTGGCCCTGTGCATGTGGTCGCCAACTTGAAGAAGCCAGCCAGCAGAGAGGTGAGTTGGAACCCACTCTGCTTGGGCCCCCTCAACTTTTCAGAAATGGTGCTATGGCTGTAAAATGCCTCTCTCCTATTTACAGCTAGGCATGCCTCCATTTTTATTTGGTTTTCCCTCCCACTCTGAAAGCAAAAGGAAACAAGGGGGGGGGGGAGGAGAAGGATAGCTCAGAGCTTCAGTCTATTGTTATGTTTTTTGCTCCTATATTCTGTTGTTTAGATATGGATTTTGTTACTGTAGAAATTTTACTTAGAGCATTTTAAACAGGGGAGCTAGCTGCTTGCCTGCAGTCAGACTGTCTCTCTATGTGTGTGCAAGTGAGAGAGGAGTGGGGAAGGAAGGAAAGAAGGATAACTTATAACACAGCTACTCTACAAAAAGACCTTGACTTTGTGTCTGAATGGTCAAACATCTGGCAACTCCAAATCTCAACCAAAAAATGCTCTGTTCTTCACATTGGCAAAAAGAATCTGAACACCAAATACGAGATGAATAAACAAGATCTTGCAGACAACCCTCACTCCATTAAAGATCTTGAAATACTCATATCAAATGACCTAAGGGCCAAAGCCCACTGCAACAACATCACCAAAAAGGTTTTAAGGTTTGTTAACCTAATCCTACGAAGCTTCTGCTCCGGTAATCTCACACTACTAATCAGAGCATACAAAACTTTCGCCAGACCAATCCTTGAATATTGCTCATCTATCTGGAACCTGCACCACATTTCGGACATAAACACTCTAGAAAATGTCCAGAGATACTTTACTAGAAGAGCCCTCCACTCGCAACAGAATACCCTACGCAACTAGACTTACATTCCTAGGTTTAGAAAGCTTAGAACTACGTCGTCTTAAAGACGACCTAAGCATAGCCGATAAAATCATCTGCTACAATATTCTTCCTGTCAACAACTACTTCAGCTTCAACCACAACAACACACGAGTATACAACAGATACAAACGTAAAGTAAGCCGCTCTAATCTTGACTGCAGGAAATACGACTTTAATAACCAAGTAGTTGATGCATGGAACTCACTACCAGACTTATCTGTTGACCTCATATTATTCCTAAGAGATCAGTAAGGGGAATGCATAAGTGCACCAGAGTGCCTTCCCTTTCCTGTCCTAATGTTTCTATTTTACTAATATCATGTATATAAATATTATATCTTTGTATACCACCAAAACGTATGTGACTAAATAAGTAAGTAAGTAAGTAAGTAAGGAAGGAAGGAAGGAAGGAAGGAAGGAAGGAAGGAAGGAAGGAAGGAAGGAAGGAAGGAAGGAGTAAGTTCAAATTCTGTGGAAAATGGGTCCAAATAATTCTTGGAATGTTTAAGGTGATTAGGTGATGAGGCTAAAACATATGAACCCAAATCCTCCTGTGGTCAAAAAACATTTTTTTAAAACAAACAATCAAGGATTTGCAATGAATTATCAGGACTAAGGAGGGACTTCCCTTGACTGTGTCAAAAATGCTAACAGTCTGCATTTTGGTTATCCAAAAGAAAGAAGCAGAAAATGTTGGTGGGAGAGAGTTTCTCCTGCAAAAAATCTCTTTTGAATTCTATGTCCATTTTCCTCACTCTTCCCCACAGTGGAGCTTAAGTAGATGAAATCTCTAGAGCAGTGATGGTAAATCTTTTTTGGTTCATGTGCTGAAAAGGGTGTGTGGGTGTGCTAGCATGCTTGCACGTGTCTACACCCCTTCCCTCCCCCCGCATGCATGTGCACCCCCACACTGCCCCTGTGCATATGCAAAATCCTGTCATCCCTGCACATGCACACAGGCCTCATTGAGGCCTTGGACAATTACAAAAACGAGGAATCAGAAGTTCAGGAAAATGGACTTCTGTTTTGCCCATTATGCTGGTTTTTTTGCACTCAGGAGGGTTCAGGGAAGCTTTCTGAAGCCCCAGAGTGCAAAAACCAGCATAATGGGCAAACTCGAGGTGCATTTTCTGAACTTCTGTTTGCCCATTTTTTTGCCCCCAGGGCTTCAGGGAAGCTTCCCTGAATCATCTGGAGGATGAAACGGCCTTCCTCAAGGCCAAAACCCAGCTGGCCAGCATGTGTGCTGGAGCTGACATAGAGCAACGTCTTGCATGCCCTGCGATACGGCTCCTTGTGCCACCTGTGACATGCGTACCATAGGTTCGCCATCACAATCCTAGTGGAATGTCTGATGGTAGAATTCATTAGAATGGAGAGGTCATTACAGTGATCCCTTGATTTTAGCGGGTCCAACATTCGCGGAAAGTCTATACCACAGGTTTTCAAAAAATATTATTAAAAAAATACTCCATGTTTTTTTTGCACACCAAGGGTTTTCCGGGGCCGCCCTATGTACAATACTGTGCGTTTTAACTCTCCTCCCCCCCCCAACCCCAGCCATCCTGCTTCTTTAAATAAAAGCTCTGCTTCCCCCCCCCCCAGCTTCCCAATCCCTCCCCTTTAATTCTCAGAGCATTGGTACGCTTCACTTGAAGCCGAGCCTCACTCCCGCCCTTCACCGCCACAGCGAGCACAGCAAAGTCCCCAGCTTGCCGTCCCATTGCTCCTGCGGGTTCTGGGGGTAAGTAAAACCAGGAATGGAGGAGGGAGGAGGAGGAAGGAAGGAAGGAAGGAAGGAAGGAAGGAAGGAAGGAAGGAAGGAAGGAAGGGAGTTTCACTGGCGGTCTTGGAATATATCCCCGCGAAAGTCAAGGGACCACTGTATTTAATACCAGACATACAAGTAAGAGATAGTAATATGAATTCAGATATTTTTTTGGTTTCATTCTCTTAGTTGACTATTGGAGCAGCATTGGAGCAGCATTGTGACAGATTAACTAAAAGAATTGTGTTTAAACTTTCTATGTTCCTTTGTGCCAAATGCAATTTTTTTAAAGGGACGAACCATTGCAGCAAATGGTACATATTAAATTCCTGCAGCAAACCTTCAACTATGCCTCAGTTAATTGAATATAAATGTCCTTGAAATAGATTTAATTGTTATCCAGTGTTTTTCAACCTTGGCAATTTTAAGATGTATGGACTTCAGTTCCCAGAATTTCCAAGCGAGCATGCTGGTGGAGAATTTTAGGAGCCAAATGCCATAAAAGTATGAAGCTTAAAAGCACTGCTAATCTATGTAAAAGAGTTGAGACGCTGGAAACAATGCAGAGAAGAACAACAAAGATGTTTAGGGGACTGGATTCATGCATGAAAGAGATGAGAGAGTAGGAAGAGGAGGAAAAGAGAAAGAAATGAGAAAATGATGGAGGGAGAGAATGAGAGACAGGAAAGAGAGAAACATGAGAGAGAGAAAGGGAGAAAGATGAGAGAGGGAGAGAGATGAGAAAGAGAGAGGGGAAAGAAAAAGAGAGACGAAAGAGATGAGTGAGAGGAGATGAGAGAGAGAGAGAGAGAGAGAAAAGAGTGGTGGGGGGGGGGAGAAAAAGACAGAGAGATACCCGTTAAAAGAAAATACAAAATGGCTCTTTGAGTGTTTAAGGCTGCAGACTCCTGGGTTAGGCAAACACCATGGTTGTTTAGTGAACCTCGTGGTCATTAAGCAAACACCAGTTGTTCATTTTCTCCTACAGACATTTTCCCCTATGAGCATTTTAAACTGGAAACCAGAAGAAATTTTGGGGAACTGGCAAAAAAACATAGAAAACTTCAGTCACATGACTGTGGGATGTTGTAACTGGTCATAAAAGTGTGTGCTTATATCTAATAAGCATACATGTTTATACAAATATATCTTATTATTTATCTAATCAACTCATTAATATGATAGATAATACATGATAGCTGATAAATGGATGGATGGACGGATGGACAGACAGGTAACATGTTTTTCATTTCAGGTTTACATTTCCCTTTTTTGTAAGATATAAAAGTTTTAAAGAAGTTTCTATTTGTTTTAATTTTTTTAAAATATGTATTAGTTGTTGGCTGAATGGTTAAGCAGTGTCTGTGATATTTGATTACAGAGCAAAGCACCCATTTTACCTTCTCTTCTTTCCTGGTTGAGATTTCAAATACAATGCAGTGTAGCTCCCTTAGGCTCAGTAGGATTAGAATGCTAGCAGTAATCCTTGATGCTATGAAACAGACCTGATAGAACTTCAACTTACTTGTTTAGGCTTATGGTCATGAATTTCTGCTCATCTGGGTGTATTAACCCTTTGTGATCATATGGACATGATAAATAAAAAGAACTGAAAATACTTAATGGATTTTAAGGATGTCACTCTGGTTTTACTGATTCAAATGTAAAATCCATGTGGAATTGTAAATGGATTTTGTTGTAGGAGTCTTTACAGTTATTTCTATTTAGTCCAAGTGTTAAACATCTCCAATAGCAGGCCAGTAGCTTTAAATAGCTAGCCTTCACTTACACATTGATTCTTCAGTATAAATTTTTAATGAGTTTTAGTGCTTACTGAACATGCCAGATTTTGACCCATGATAGGACACATTAAATATCTGCATTTTTCCACAGGTTTTTACATCTTGCATCTAAGCCAGTAGATGCTGTCTTTGAACAAATATAATTTTTTGAAATGTATCATTTTAAGTAACTTTTCTGATAGAAACAACCGTGCTGCTTATTTTTATTTTAAAGACCTGTTTATTAAAAAAATTGAATAGGAATACCAATCCCTTTCTCATAAAGAAAAAAACTGCTGTTATATGTTTAAGACTTGTACCTCCTGAGTTGAATCATTGATTTAATAATATATATTATTGGGGGAATTAATGTACCCTCTTTCTGACTAGTAAGACTTGAGTATGGTTATGATTGTGTAGTTTTGATTGCTTTTTAATGATAGTGGGTTTTAACCATTGTTTTTATTGTTAGATTTGTACTGTATTGTTATTGTTGTTGTTGTGAGCCACCCCAAGTCTTTAGAGAGTCTAATAAATTATTATTATTATTATTATTATTATTATTATTATTATTATTATTATTATCACCATCATCTAAAATTTAGTTAAAATAATGAAAATCAAGAGACACAATTAAAAATGGGATTAAGATTAAATATAAAGAAGACCAAAAAAATGACAATACAGATAATAACTAGCCTGTAAACTGAAAATGAAGACAACAAAGTAGTGGATAGCTTCTACATTTTAGAATTTACTGCAAATGCAGTACAGTGGTACCTCAAGATACGAACCTAATTGGTTCCAGGGGGAGGTTCGTAAGATGAAAGGTTCGTAAGTCAATTAATCCGTGCAACAACAAAAAAATGCTGCCACCTGGCTGTCACCTTTTAAAACAGCCCGGGGGGGGGGAGCTTCCCAGCAGCCTCCCGAACCTGGAAGTTTGGCAAAATTTCGGGGTTCGGGAGGCTGCTGGGAAGCCCCACAGCCCGGCTGTCACCTTTTAAAACAGCCGGGAGGTTTCCCAGCAGCCTCCTGAACCCCAACGCCAAACCCTCCACGCACTTCGCCCTGAATGCCTCCTGCAGACCGCCTTTGGGTTTTCGGCTTGGGGGGGAGCAGGAGGACCTTCCTAACTCCCTCCTCCCCGAGCCAAAAACCCAAAGGCGGTCTGCTGCCGCCGCTTGAGCCAGGAGGCATTCAGGGCGTGGAGGAATGGGAAGCTCAAACGCCGGTGGCTTCAGCTTCCCATTCCTCCATGCACTTCGCCCTGAATGCGTCCTGGCCGCCTGGCAGAGCGCTTGCAGCCAGCAGGCGGCGGCGGGGGACAAAAGAAAGGCCAGCACCCGGCTCCTACCTCTCCGGAGCCGCCGACCGAGTGGAGCAGTGGCGCAGGGAAGGAGAGAGAGAGAAGCAGGCAGCGGCGGGGGGGGGACAAAAGGCAGGCCAGTGCCCGGCTCCTGCCTCTCCGGAGCCACCGACCAAGCGGGCCGATCTTCTGCCGGCCATGGGCGAAGGGTAGGGAAGCCGGCGGCTGTAGCAGCTGGTGCAAAACGCCCAGCCCAGCCCCCCGGAGGCGTTTTCCTGGAAGGAGTGCCATCACCACCACCGTAATCTATTTCAATTTTCTTCACTCCCCCGCAACATTCCCCGCCAAGCCCCGCCTTGCTTCGCTTGACTGGTCGGAGGACACGACATTCACCACCTCCTGTGCTTCCTTCAGCTTTGCCATTGGGCAGAGCGGTGGGAGGCGCGTCCATAGGCTTGGCCGGGTCGGCGCAGCACCCTCCCTTCGCCAACCCTTTGGTGGTCACCGGTGGGGTTAGGCTGCCTCGTCACCGACTTCGCTGCCCCCGCCCACCCCTCCGCCACCACTTAGGTTAACCTTCCCCGTCAGCCAACATGAGCAGTAAGGAAGGGACCATCATGGCCGGGCGGGGAGCGCCGCCTTCTTTCTCTTTTTCCCGCCCCTCCCAGCCCAGTCCCCCGGGCGGGGAGGGGGGAGATCCAAACGTGGGAGGGGTAATGATTCTGGGGAGGGGGAGTCGGTGACGAGGCAGCCTAAACCCACCGGTGACCGCCAAAGGGTTGGTGAAGGGAGAGTGCTGCGCCGACCCGGCCAAGCCTATGGATGTGCCTCCCGCCGCTCTGCCCAATCGCAAAGCCGAAGGAAGCACGGGAGGTGGTGAATGTCGTGTCCTCCAACCATTCAAGCGAAGCAAGGTGGGGCTTGATGAGGAATGTTGGGGGGGGTGAAGAAAATTGAAACAGATTACGAAAAGCTCGGTGGTGGATGGCACTCCTTCCAGGAAAATGCCCAGCCCGCCCAGAATGCTGACCTGATGCCTCGCGGGGAAGCGATCTTCTGCCGGCCATGGGTGAGCGGCGGGGAGTCGCCCATGGCCGGCAGAAGATCGCTCTTGCCCGGCTTCCCCGCGAGGCATCAGGTCAGCAAGAGCGATCTTCTGCTGGCCATGGGCGACTCTCCGCCACTCGCATTGGGGTAGGGGGGCTGTCAGGACACCCCCCCACCCCAGCACTTTGCATCCCGCCGGCTAAGAGCAATCGGGCAGCAGCTTCTGCCGGACACGGGCAATGAGCGGGAAAGAGAAGCGGGGAGAATCAGGAGGCTCCTTTGGCGGCTGGAGGCTGCCTGGCTTTGTGTTTTTGGCTGGGGGAGGAGGCAGGAGGGCCGGCCACCCCACCCCAGTGCTTCACCTTCCCCCCCAGCCAAAAACCCAAAGGTCTCCACCACAGCACCCGCTGCAGCCAAAACAACAAAGCCGGGCATTTCCCCAGCTGCCGAAGGAGACTTAACCCCGCCCCTCTGTCCCACCCATCGCCCGTATTCCCCCCGCTGCCGCTGGCTGCGAGCGCTCTGCCAGGCGGCCAAGAAGCATTCAGGGCGAAGTGCATGGAGGAATGGGAAGCTGAAGCCACCGGCGTTTGAGCTTCCCATTCCTCCACGCGCTGAATGCCTCCTGGCCGCCTGGCAGAGCACTCGCAGCCAGCGGGTAGCGGCGGCGGAGGGGGATACGGGCGATGGGTGGGGAGGAGAGCGGAGCCCACATGGCGTTCGGCTTCGGGAGGCTACTGGAAAGCCACCCGGCTGTTTTAAAAGGTGACCGCCGGGCTGGGGGGCTTCCCAGCAACCTCCCGAACCCTGAACTTTTGCCAAACTTCCTGGTTCGGGGTTCGGGGGGTTGCTGGGAAGCCCCCCAGCCCGGTGGTCACCTTTTAAAACAGCCGGGCGGCTTCCCAGGAGCCTCCCGAAGCCGAACGCCAAACCTGAACTTCCACGTTCGGCGTTCGGAGGCTCCTGGGAAGCCACCTGGCTGTTTTAAAAGGTGACCGCCGGGCTGGGGGGCTTCCCAGCAACCCCCCGAGGTTCGGCAAAAGTTCGGGGTTCAGGGGGTTGCAGGGAAGCCCCCCAGCCCGGCGGTCACCTTTTAAAACAGTCGGGCGGCTTCCCAGCAGCCTCCCGAACGCCGAACCCGGAAGTTCAGGTTTGGCGTTCGTAACACAAAAAAAGTTCGTAAGAAGAGGCAAATTTTTTCTGAATCCCGGGTTCCTATCTTGAGTTGTTCGTAAGACGAGGGGTTCATATCTTGAGGTACCACCGTAGTTGAATTAAATCATCAATTAATTGAACCACTAGTCTAGATTTGGTAGAGTAGTAATGGAAGCCTTGAAAAAAGATATTTAGATGCTATGACTTGTTTGTATCTACAACGATTAAAATTGTGTAGGGAGTAGTTTTGCCTGTGATAATCTGTGGAGGTGAAACTTGGGTTTTGAAGGAAGAAAGGTCATTTGTATTTTTGGAATTTGAAGCTCTTGAGAATATCATACAGAGCCAAGTAAATAAATAAATGAATAACAGAGTAAAACAATTCAGAATTCTAACTAAATTAAAGGAACAAATAATTTATTATTTGTCAAACATTCTGACAAATTAAGTTTGGATCTATCTACCTTGAAGAAAGTTTTATCTTCCTTGAAGACTTCATAATGCTATGAAAAATGGAATAAGAAAATAAGAGATAACCAACAGTAACATGGTTGAAACTGAAATGAATAAACTGTTGGAACAGTTGAAGGCCCAGATTTAGAAGATAATTCTAGATAAAAATTGAAACTGACTTGATGGCAATCTATCCATTATTGAATCATAATGGCATAATGTATGGCATTAAGTAGCCATGCAATGAAATAAATTAAGACTGTTAGTAAAGGCAATTATAATTTAGGGTTCTATTATCCAACATGTCATTGCTTTGTATGGCTTAGTACCTAAGGTGGGGATAAACTAGAAAAAAATACCTAAAATATTTACTTATAAACAAGATACAGTATGTATTATATTTCCTCATAAAAGGAATAAAGATAATTTATTGAGGTAAAAAGAATATTTTAATAATAATATAAACTCTATTCATATATATGAGCACAAGTCTAGCTTTGACAAGGAGTACAACTTACAGGTCCCGATGGTGGCAGCTGGGCAACAGGCCCTTGCTGTATGTCTTCAGTCTCTGAGTGATTCCACCTCAATCAGCTCCCAGGGGCCTCTGATCCAGCCTGGGACCAGTGAGAATTATCAAAGCCTAGACTGCTACTCCAGTGAGTCGGACCTTGATGGTCAGGAGTCCTTGCCTGACTTGGCTGGGGATGATTATGAACTCTTGGAGGATGAGGATATGCCACACGGATAGCAGGCCTCATCTGGGACCTTTTAAGTCTTTACAAGGCCTGATCAGCTGCAGGGTTGGACAGTCCATCTGCTTCTGCTGCAGACTCCATGTCTCCACACATTGATCTGCTGTTTGTCAAGTTCACACCATAGTGCTGACCACTATGCTGGGCTAGTCAGAGGAATTGTTGAGCCCTGCAGAAAAAAGAACTCACCAAACTCATATCAAGACCCACCAGGCAGCTGCTTGGGTAATATAGGCATTCTCATCAGCTTCCTTTTCCTCATTCTTCCTTAATTTGGCTGAGATTCCTCCAGGAACAAATCCCAGCATCCAATATGCAAGCATATCAAGATTTGAACAAAGTCTTCACTGCTTCTCAGTTTGCATCAAACACCTCTCTCATGTGTCCCATTTGCGCATCTCCCCGTGTTGTCCCTGGCATATGCACCCAGGTATTTCTGAAGCCTGGTGGATTCATACTGGTGTGGTCCGGAGAGCCGATGTGAACCCACTGATTTTTGGTGAATTTTTTTCTGGCATCGTTGTGTGTGAAGAAGCCCTTCCATCCCCATTCATCTTAATGCTAACCTTTATTCTTTGTCAAAAGCACAGCTGAGGGCTTCTTCCACATGGAGATGACGGGGGGGAAAATCACCAAAAATCCGTGGCTTCATTTTGGTGAGGCTCTCCAGACCACACCAGAATGAACTCACCAGGTGAGTAGGTGAAAAACAAGCCCAAATGGGAAAACCGGAAGTGTGTTTTTCTGAACTTCTGGTTTGTCCATTGAGGATTTTTTCCCTCTGGAGCTTCAGGGAAGCTTCCCTGAAGCGTCCGGAGGATGAAACGGCATTTCCTAAGGCCAAAAATCAGCTGGTCAGTGTGCACATGTGTACTGGAGCTGAAACATAGAAAAATCTCACGTGTCCTCCCATATGGCTCTGCTTGCCACCTGTGGCACATGTGGTATAGGTTCGTCATCAGGAGCTTCAATGGTTCCTTTTACCATTCCAGATAGTGGGCTGCAGCACTTTGTTCTCCAGAGTCCTGCTCTTTCCCCCCGAAGTTCGTAGCTCCCAGTGATGCTTACCACAATCACCCAGGGATGCCTTTTCTGGGATCCAATGCAAGTCTGACCAGCTGGAGGCCCCACTAACAAGGACAGATAGTTCAGGACTAGTGGTTGCAGCTAGAGTCCAGATCCTCGATCAACTGGCTGGAGCTACAGGCAGTGTTTGTGGCCCTTAAACACTTCAAATGACTCCTATCTGACTGTCCGCCACCAAGGCCCATATGAATCAGCAGAGCGGCACCCACTTGTAGACTTTAATGCAAGAAGCTTTGAGGATGGAACTGTGGGCAGAGAGGTACCTTCTCTCTTTCAGTGGGCCATATCTCCAGGGTTTCAATACCCAAGCGGACTCGTTCAGTCAGGCAACAGTGGACCATGCAGAGTGGTGCCTGCACCCATCCCTCTTCCATGAGCCACTTCAGCCTTCCGTAGGTTGATATGTTCACAACCCTGGAGAATGTCCAACTCCCAAGGTTTTTCTCTCGATTCCAAGAGTAGAGGGGGTGAATGCCCTCTGCAGACAGTGGCCATCAGGTCTTCCATATGCATTCTCCCCCTTGCCGAACCTGACCCAGGTCATCCAGAAGGTGTTAGAGCAACGTGTGGAGGTGATCCTGTTGGCACCTCATTGGCTGAGATGGGCATGATTTGCAGACCTGAAAGTCCTGTCAGCGTCTCTGCCCTGGTGAATACCAGTGAATGAGTTGTCACTCAACCAGGGGGTATTGATGCAACCAGATGCACCCAGATCCCCAGTGGTACCAACTGACCCCTGGCAGTTAAGTGATGCGCTTTGAGGCAGGACAGAATTATTATCCTGATGTTATTCTCACCATCTAGGTGTCTCATCGGCCTTTCATGGAAAGGATCTATGCCGCAATGTGGAAATCCTTCTGTTCCTGATGTGGATTGGAGGACTGTTTGCTGTACGTGCAAACGTCTTCCAAGGTCTTGAAATTCCTTCAATCGAGTTTGGTCATGGGATTCTTCCCAAACACACTTTGCTGATGGGGGCACTGTCCTTGGTTCTTTCCTATGACTAGGTATACTTGCACAATTCCCACAGTTCACCATTTTTATTTATTTTATTTATTTATTTATTTATTTTTATTTATTATTTAGATTTGTATGCCGCCCCTCTCCACAGACTCGGGGCGGCTCACAACAAAATAAAACAATTCATAACAAATCTAAATTGTAGTTTAAAATATTTAAAAACCCCATTTACTAAACAAACATACATACAAACATACCATTCATAAATTGTATATGCCCGGGGGAGATGTCTCAGTTCCCCCATGTCTGATGACAAAGGTGGGTTTTAAGGAGCTTACAAAAGGCAAGGAGAGTAGGGGCAGTTCTAATCTCTGGGGGGAGTTGGTTCCAGAGGGCCGAGGCCGCCACAGAGAAGGCTCTTCCCCTGGGGCCCGCCAACCGACATTGTTTAGTTGACGGGACCCGGAGAAGGCCCACTCTGTGGGATTTTTTCCCCTTTGCCCTCCGGTTATCCACTGATACCCAACCTAGGATCTTCCCAGGGTGTACTAGTCTCTGATGGGGCCTCCTTATGAACAGTTGTGGTCAGCTACCCTCAGGTATCTCTCCTACAAGGTTACCTTCTTGGTGACAATCTTCTCAGCTCGCAGGATTTCTGACCTCTTTTCACTTTCCATTTGGAAGGACTCCTGTGTTTTCCGTTTCAACCATGTTGTTCTCCAGGTAGACCCTTCGTTTATTCCCAAGATTAATTCCACCTTTCACAGGGCTCAGGAGCTAGTGCTCCCCATTTTTTGCCTGAACCAAGCTCACACATCAGAGAATCTTTGGCTCATGCTGGATGTTTGACAGGCCTTACACATTTACATTGATCGGACACGCCGGTTCTGTAAGACTGAGACACTTCTGGTGGCCTTTTTGCCACAGTCTTTGGGTTAGAAGGTCTCCTACATGACCATTGGCTGTTGGATTTAGGGAATGATTGCTAAGGCACATGGAATACCTGATATGCCACAAGCACTGGGAATAAGGGCCACTTTACACATAGTGCGGCAACATTGGTGGCCGGGTGACCAGGCAGCCTTGGCAGAGGTTTGTCAGGTAGTGACTTGGGCTTCCCCTTCTCAGTTTATCCACCACTACAAAATCAACACATTCACATTGGTGGATGTGGTCTTGCAGAGGGTCGACCAAGAGTTTTACTGATTCAGCCTTGGACTATGCCCACCGATGGGACTTTTGGCTTTGGTAGTCCCATCCTGAATGCTGGCTCCACCCACTATGGAGAAGGGGTGTTGGTCTTACCTGATATGCCTCTTCTCATCAGCATTCAGCCCCGCCCTTGAGAAGTCCATTCCTGCATACTCCTTGTTTGTTTGACTGGCATGGTTGCCGTTATTGTTTTTTCTTTTTTTCCCCATGGACTTACTTTTTTGCACGATGGCCTCCGTTTATTTAGCAGGTTCAGAAAGGGGAGCCTATATGTTGTTGGTTGTGTCCAGTTGGTAGCCATGCCAAGTCTGTTTCTTTGGTCTTGTCAAAGCTGGGTCCTAGGAAGGCAGATCCAGCAAAAAGTAACAGAGTTGGACCTCATTATGAGTTGATGAGGACAACCCATCCTGAATTTTGGCTCCACCTGATGAGAAGAGGCGAATCAAGTAAAACCAATGCCCCTTCTAATTCAATTTGAACATAGGCAAAAAATCTTATTGAATGTGTATGTGTGTACCTTAAGGAAAAGATAGAGAGGACACAGAATTAATTAATTTTAGGTTTAGGACTAAGTTGATATTTATATAACTACTTTTGCATTCAAACTCATTTCCATATTTCTCTACAGTATCAGACAAACATACATATTTATATGAATTTAGAAGTGAAATAAGATAGGTATAGAAATTAAACAAAATTAACAGGTTTGTGATGGATTGGATCTAGTCTGTTCATTCCTACATGAAGAACCAAATGTTTCAACTGAACATTGGCTTTATACATTGGTTTCTTGGATAGTCTCATTGACTCTTGGGGATCAATATTGACTATTTGGTGGAATCATTTGGGCTAGAGTCTGGAATCTTTGGTAGGTCTTGGACATTTTGAATTTATCTATTGGATTCATTTTGAAATTTAAAAAAATCCTTAGTGATCATTTTCAGAAAAGGAAAGTATCTTTTATAAAATATAGGACGTAAGAAAAAGCCAACTATTTCTGTTATTATTTCTTATACCGTTTGAGCATGCAAACGTCCTTCTTTTAAGATATGTCCTAAACACTGTTCATTGACCTGCCCAGACTAGTGTTATTAATTTTAATCTTGTGAATGCAGTTGGTAAGGGTAAGCCTTTTGCTACAGAATGCATTTTAAATTTTGAATGGCTTTTTTATTTTGTATGTTTCTTTTGCACTGGCTTCACATAACATACTGCATTACGAATCTGTGCATAACATATCACATTACCTCTACGGTTTTGCATAAAAGAGTTTAACTTCTTCAACAGCAACTGTAAAAGTTAATATTTGTAGAGGGAGTCTCCCAGAATACGTTAGCAGAACAAGATATTGTAAAACAGGTGGCTATAGTTACAGGCTTTAGATTTAATTGTGTTTTTAACTCAAAAGAACAGGTTATGTGTCAGTCACTCCCAAATTATTTTTATTTCCTGCTCTGGATTTTTATCAATTCAGATGGCCTTTTCATCTCTATGTTATTGTGAAGCTTGGTCAAGAATATCAAGCACCATTCTTGTCTCAATGTTAGTTTTACTGACAAGGACTCAGCAGTAGTTCCCTAACACTTGACTCAACACTGTTTGACTAGGCTCTTGGGTTTAAACTCAGCTGAAGACTCTTAGACTTACAGCACAGCATGGATGGTTAAGAATCTTTACTGCATGCTAGGATGAAACAGCTAAGTCTGTTGTTTGCTGGCTATCAACATGAAAGAGCAGTTCCTTCTTATGCACACTAGAGCTTACTTCTGGCACTTCTCCCTCCCCCCATGGTTTAAGAGACTCTTTCTGTTATATATATATATTGGCTTTGAAACTGGGCAATGTGACATAACTGACATCTCTGTCCTGAGAATCTTAACTCCTACAAATAAGGCACTTCTTTCTTTGTTATGATGCTTGCCCTTTGGAACAGCACCTCCCCAGAGATACATACAGCTCCCACCCTTCAAATGTTCCATAAATCTCTGAAGATCTGGCCTTATTCCCAGGCTTGGGGTTGGGACATCTATGGAGCTCCTGGTGATTTTTTTGGCTATTATAAGTGTATTTCTGTCTAGGTGTTTATGATTTTTTAAAATATATTTCAAATGTCTTTGTTAAATGTTTTTTTGAAGTGGGCACCTTCAAAATCTAAGAAATAAATGAACAAAAATCACATGTTTGTTTATAGAAATCCTAATGAATGTTTCAAAAATTTACTCAGTTTCTTGATTCTTTTAAATATGAAACATGCTGCATGATAAGATGTGTTCATTTTGGAAATGATAAATCCTCATTTTACAAACCCTCTGTAAAAATGGAATTTGCTGGCTTTTTTCTTCTGAGCATAAAGAAATGAATGTGATTTAGGACTAAATTAACCATTGTTCTTATAAAAATATAAGTTAGGCATCAAATGACAATTTAAAATAAGATATATAGTACAATAATGTTCAAAATTTTTGTAAGATGCCGTGGTAGAAAAAAATATACCTCTTTTTCAATTTCATATTACTGACCAAAACCCATTTCAGAAGTTGGTACAACAGATAGCATTGCATATGCATTTGGCTGCTTCTGGAGTTGTGCTGTCTTGAAGCAACAGAGTCATAATCTGAAAGCACTTTACAGGGCTTTGACCACATAATAAAAATAAATACATAAACTTGAAAGTAGTCCATGTTTATGGATATGAAGTGGTACTGGTGATTTTTTGCTTTGATCCTTCATATTTTAATAACATACAGAGTTAATCACTATGTACAATATGGGACTGCCTTTAAACACTTCAGAGAATTCAGATTTTTGTTTGGGATCATTAGGTCAGGCTATTCTGGTAAGGTTTTTTTCCAGCTTCACTGACTTTGAGTTTGTTTCCCTGTTCAGCTGACAATACTGTCTTTGGCGTTTCGAGCCCTAAATGGACTGGGATTAACATATCTCAGAGATCACTTCCACCCATATGAATCTGCTTGAGTTTTGTGTTACTGAGGCCTTCAGAAATATGGTTGTAGGGAAAGAGAAGCTTTAGCTGTTAGGCTGCCTGAACTGTAGAATCATAAACTCATATAGGTGGAAGGGGCCATTTAAGCCACCGAGCCCCACACTGAGTGCAGAAATCAAATGAAAGCATCCGCAACAGATGGCAGATAAATTACGGTTTAGTGATGTTCAAATGTGGCATGTATTAGTTCCATATGTTGAGCTGTTGAGCTGCTCAGCACAATATGCTACATTTATGAGAGTTTTATAATCAATATTGAAGATGGCATTTTAGATAAAAATTGAATAATAACAAAATGCTGCAAGCTTAAATCCTGCCAAGGCACGGAAGGTAAAAATGTACCCTATAACAGCTGATGGTCTTCATGTTTGCACAGAAAAGTCCAAGTGACTGAAAGTAGGACTAACATCTGAAGTGATGCTTTTGTTTCAAGATGCTATCAGTGGTGTTTTATATCTTATCTACATTTTACCTATCCAGTTGACAAAGAAAGCTTGTCCCCCCCCCCTTTGATCATTTGACTTTTAAACTGTCAAAACTATCTGAAGACTAAGATGTGTCACTCAGCCTTAGAACTTGAATGCAGTTGTGGTGATCATGCTCAGCTATGGACAAGGGATCTGGATTTTGCTAGGAATTTCATCAATTTAGAAAATCCTTTCCTATCTTTAGGAAGATATCTAAGTGCCAATAACCACTATAATTATGTTATTGTAATATTAGGAAGCATATAAATTATGTAAATAAAAAGAAATAAAGCCAAAATTAATGGGGCAACAAATAACAGGTTTCTGCCCTCATTACATTTAAAATTTTATCTTCTATCTCAAAGGGTTCCATTTTGATGCACAATCAAACAATTAAGTCTAAATCAAGAAACAGCAACAAACACAGGAAAGAAAAAGAAAAAATGTAAAAAAAACTTTGAACAGGTCATTACTATTATAATATAATCCATATATTGTAATACCATTTTAAAAATAGATTATTTAAAACAATAATATAGTTGCTTCATGTTTGTGATTGGTTATACCATATGGTATTAAAATAAAATGTAAGAAGAATGAAAATTATAATTATTTATAATTGCTGCTGTATTCATGTCTGAAATAAATTAAGCAGTTGGGATCAAGGCTTGAAAATAATAAATATCTTATAAATCTTTAAAAGATTTGAAATAGTGCCTTTCCTATTGCTCATGATGATTCAGTTTTATTTCAAAAAGGTTAAAACACAATTTCAGAAAGTGTTTCCCTCTGAATGTTGATCTGAAATTTCCATAATTGTCTGTCTCCCTGACTGGAGAAAAGCAACGGTACATATCTTAGTCCCAAGAATTTTTGGAATATATTTTTTTTCCAGAATTGGAGACAGAAAGATGCTGTTAAAGAATAAAAAGCTTAATATTAAGCATTGGTTAGGTTTTTAATGTGAAAACCATAGAGTAATGCATTTAAAATATGAATTTTAATGACATATCTAGTTAACGGAATTTTGAGTTATTTACAGATACATTGTTTTGATGGATGATTTTCAAAAGAAGTGTCTATAAATTTACATCTTTGGCAAATTCTATAAAACAACCTTATTACAGGGACATTCAGGATAGTTGTTCTGTATATGTAAAAGAATGTAGTTCTGTATATGTAAAAGAATTATGTTGCTTTGTTCTCCAAACATTTGTTCTGCTGTTTGAAACTGAAGCATTTTAAGAAAATATTTTGCATTGTTCTTGAGAATTACCATTCGAAACTAAAATACGTAAACCCACTGAAATACTAAGATAATGGATTTGAATGACTACTTGGTAAATTCTGCACTGGGTTCATTGTTATTTCAATTATAAGCATCTGCCATTATGATGTCATGAAAAGGAAGAAATTGTTTTTATAGCAATATTTTTCATTTCCCATATAGATATTTACTACACAAATTTGATCTTAGACGTTATATACAGGGGGGCCCTGACTTACAACATTGATCCATTCCTACGTTGCGTCGTAAACTGATTTTCGGTGTAAGTCAGAACATACCTGACTCCACTTCGCTCTAACGCCTTCTTGCTTGATTCCCCCAACCCTGAAGCATGGCCAGTTACACTAAAGCTCGATTTGAGTTCTCACGTTTGAAGGGCCTTGCTGCCCCTGGGTCACCACATCATGACATCACCACCACTCGTAACCAGCTACTTCGCATTTGCATTCCAGCAAGTGACTAGTCTTTATACTTTAGGCGACTAAAGAAATGCCTGCTTGCTAAAGCACTTCATTCGTGCCTTCTTTCCATCCCCATGCTTCAGAAAGCACCAGAGCCAGAGAATGCATTTCTAGGGGCTTTTCACTGGTGTCCTCTCACGGCCTGAACTGAAGGGGAAAACTGCAAGTCCAAAGGCAACAGAATGAGGCATTGTTGAGGGCAGCGCCGTTTTTATTTATAGAAGATTCCGGACCCCACTGCCAAAACTTGGGTGTGAGGGGGAGTAAGCAGCATGGCAAGAGCGGGAGTCGCTGTTCCCCCCCTGCGGGAAGGTTGCCAGAGGACATGGGGGAGCCATTGCATGGTGCAGCACGTGACTTGCGAGGCTTGCTTTGAGGGGAGGGGAACAGGTTGGGAGGTCGCAGTTCTTCCTCCCACGGTCAGAGCAAGCCAAGCGAGCAGGGCGTGGCAGGAGGAGGGGGCCCAGCCATGGACCCGCAGAAGTTAACCAAACTGCGGACCTTTGTGAAACTCTGCAAGCAGAATTCTGCCATCTTGCACTCCGAAGACCTGACTCTCTTCCGCGACTGGATAGAGAGGTAATAGAAGCACGGAGCTGCTCTGCCGGCAGATGTGTTGTAACCACAAAACATCGTAACTCGGGACTGACGTAACCTGAGGACCTTCTGTACTTCAAAATAAGGTTATGGCCAGAGAAATCATCATTATCAGGTGCATGTTCTCCAAAATTAAGTTTAGTAGCTATGCCTTTAATATCAAATAATCAACTTTTTTGTGTTTAAGTAATACCTAGCCTTGAAATTTAAACAATATAATAAGTTATTGTATATTAGCTTTATCTTTTAAAATAGTTATTGTAAAATGGATGCTCTGAAGGAAGCAGATTATTTTGGCTATTGGAGACTATTTTGTTGTCTGGGTTGCAGGACAGTTTCCTCAACCAGACTTCACAATTTTACCTTTAGATGTTAGACAAAAATAATTTTGCTTACCCAAATATTTAGATGGGTAAGCATTATTAGAAACATTATTTGAGAATGTTCATTTCCTTTTCTTCTTTTGGTTATCATATAGTATTACAATATTCTTAAACTATTTCAAGCTGCCCTGAAACCGTGTATTATATAGCATATTATATTAAATTCAGTTAATATTAAATAATCAGGCATACACAAACTATATTTTAATTTACTTTTATTTAACACATTTATACTCCAAGCTATCACCTGAAAGTCTTTCCGAACAGCTTGTAAAATATTAACAGAACAGTAAATGCTTTCAGCCTTACCATCTGGAGGACATCACACCTAAGAAAAAGTTGCTGAGAAAGGAAAAGGAAAACAACTTCCAGTACAATCTTAGCTAATGAACTGAAATATTCATTAATATATAGCTATGGAAAGCTATGATGAGGTGTAAAATATGTTTTAGCATTTTAGTCCACAATATTTTATTTCAACCTTGAAATTGGAATGAACTAATAGAAACTAGGAAACAGACCTCAATTTCTGTAGATTAGCCTCATTTGAGTTGTGTTATTCTCTAAGTGCCTGATCAACTATGAACCTGTATGACACTTCCATTTTTAGATTTTTTAAAATAGTATTTCACTTGTTATAAGAATTTGCTCAAAGTACCATTTGAATTGGTTTAGAAAACTAATTTAAAATGTTGAATTGCCTAATATCTTTGGGATTTTTGCATATGGAAAATGTTTAAATTAATATCAAATTAAAATTGCAGAAAGTTGCTGAAGTTACAACATCTAAGAAACAGGAGGTTTAATAAAACTAGGGGGGGAAAGTAATAGAACAATTTTACCGTGTGGTTTTCTATGAAAATTCAAACATTTCAAATGAACTTCTCTCCTAAATTAAAAAGACCAACTATAGTAAATTTCAATTTGCAAAATGGATTTTTATTTCAATTTTTATGCAAACAGAAAAGTGGTGGTATAAATAAATAACTGTTGGATCCCAAATAGTTACAACATGAGCAGAAGGAATTTTTCCTCAATCAAAAATGAATGCTTGATTTCATCATGGCTCTTTGAGACAAAATAAAGTGATGAATAATACATAGGAATGTTTCATTCATATATTGCATAAATTGTGATTGTTATTTGTTTAGTTGAACTTAATTTATATGACTATCATGCATTTATATGACTACCATGCATGTTTAGTTGGTTGATTATAATTGTGCATGATTCATTATATTGCATATTTTGTTGATATGTTAGAGAAAATTAAATAATAAAGATAAAATAATGTATAAATAAAATTCATTAAGTTCATGAATGAAATTCATTAAGTTCCTAGGTTTATTAAATTATAACTCATCATTATTCATGTCTACTAATTTTAGCCATTCAGAAAGAAATATTCATAAGTGCAGTAAAAATACATTTTAAAAATTAGTTGAATATTTTTAGAGGCATTCAAAATCAACAGGGTAAAGCCAGATCTGTGGTTCATTACTTTCACTTGAAAAAAATACATATTTCATATTCTTTTGTCTCAATTTTACATAATTAATTCTATCCCCAAATTCATTAATTATGCATAAAATAATTGTCTGTATCCAAAAACCGAGCTGAAAAGGATAAAATAAATTCTTGGAATGTATAACATGTCTTTGTTCTGCAGAACATGAACAAGACAGTGTTTATTGTAGTAAAAAAATTGTTGGCGCAATTCTGCATAAGAGAAGAATATCTGGATTGTCTCAAAGTGTTAGCTGCCCATTTGCAGACAAGCAAGCTTTTAGTGTGTAATTTAGGTCAATGGATAGCGGGAAGAAGATGTGTTTAGGCGACAGATTTTAAATCACCATAATATAAATATGCTTCCCTTTTCATTTGGAATTTGTTTTCTTTCAAGGTAATTTAGTGCAGCAGACATGCACTTATGCCTGTCTTTGTAATTTTAGGGATTAGGATAGTGAGGATTAAATGCTGACCCTTAATCTTCAATATCAACTTTAAGACCAAAATATAATATGCAAATGGAATACATTCATTTTGTGTTTATATATTTTAATCTCTGTAATTTTGTTTTCAGAAGATGGAAATATATCTTTGCTTTATTTATTTTGAATCCTGAAGCAAGATGCTATTAAAATCTTTAAGTACATATTTTAGGAGATAAATGTTTATCCTTTGAGATTAAATATAATTTTTTAAAAAGTGACTTTATGTTAATAGTATTCCTACATCAAATTGAGAATTTGGTGTTTTAAGAAAATACTGAATACAGTACCAGACAAAGAAAATATAACATAAATATCATTCTGTTAAATTGTATTAAATTAGTGAACAAAGTTCACATTAACTATTACCATGCCACCTACCAATTTAATTTATACTTCTATGATTTCATGTACATTTTGGAGGTATTTAAAATATAAATACTGAGAGTCACGCAGGAAGCCAATTTATATTAATAAAACATTCATAAAAGTATATTTGGTAAACAGAGAAAATTCTCATAAGAGATAAAATCAATATAAAAAGAATATTAATCATTTAAAATGGAACTAAGCCTAGCCTATTGGATTCTTATGTCTGGAATATGTTGCATTCTCTTGACTTGAGCAATATAGTATCTTGCTTTTTCTGATCCATTATTTATGTTATTTTAATTTTTACAAAAAACATTACATCAATACAGGTAGTTTTTAAGCTACAATGACAATTGGCATTGGGATGTCTTTCACTAAGTGATATGGTCATGAAACCTGATGTCTCGTGGCCACAGTTCTTAGTGTAATGGATGCATGAATAGGATTGAGAAGGGTAAATGACAGAAAACAATCAGACAAAGAAGCAAGAGACTGCAATCCCTTAACCTAGAAAGAAACATAAGGGATCTGCCCTAATGGATCAGGCAGTTAATTCTGGTGGGTAGGAAGTTTGTATTTTCAAACTTGCAAGATTCTGTAAATGTAGCCTTACAATAAAGTAGAATTAGTTTATCTAGTCGTGTTTCTTGTCTGGTTTAGCTGGAGAGGCTGATATCAAGCAGGTCTGAAGGTATAACCTGCTGATGAGGCATGCCTGGCCTGGTTCTTTGCAAGGCAGCTGATGATCATGCAATGCCCTCTTCCCCAGGTAATTCAACTATGACCTCAGGAAGATAGCTTTGTGCAGCCAGCAACTCCCTATCAAATAGCCAGAACAGGCAGGCCTTGTCAGCAATTGCAGTAAGAAGAAGGTGAGCTGGCAGCAAAAGAGTACAGGACAGAAAAACAAAAGGGTAAAGATACGGCATATACGAAGTGGCGGGGGAGACTTAAAGCACCCCTTAAGTGTGGATGGATTGTCAAGTGCCTTCATTTTGATCACGTTATTGGGGGCCCACTACAATAGCCATAAGGTCAGGGATTAGACATAAGTACAATTTGTTCAGCATTGCTATAACTTTGAATAGATACTAAACAAAGGGTCATAAATCAAGGACTACTTGTACCATAATTTTAGGTCAATTTTTGTTATGGCATTAGAACAGGGATTCAGTCTTTTCAGGCTGATAAATATGCAATTTAGAGAGTAGATCATATATCCTTTTACAAAATGTTGGGCCAGAAGAAGGGGCCTTACTTACTCATTTACAACAAACACATATACAGTATACAAGAATCTGTAACTATCTTTAGCCTCTAGCCCTGATGCTCCTTATAATTTGTGTGTGTCTCTTGTGTGTGTTGTGTGTGTGTGTGTGGGGGGGGTGATGGTGATGGTGAGGATGATGTTTCTAAATAAATCATGGGAAACAAACTACTATTTTTATTTTTAGTTTTTTATTCCTATATTGGGTACAGAGATTACTTTGATAAAAATATTGGAAATTGATCGTTATAACAAAATTGACTTTTCAAATTGAAATATGGAAGGTTCATATTTTTATTAGGTGACTGGGAAGTTTACTAAGCATCCTGGATCTTCCTGCATAATACTAAGGAAACTACAGCTAAATGCATTAATTAGGGATTTTTTGATTTTGAGGTTTTGACAATCATGATTGTAGAAATGCCTAATATTTACTGTTTTAGATAAGGAAAAAGTGGAATTTATAGCTATACTGTATTATGTATCTTGCAACAGTAAAATCTTAAGTTGAAACTATTTGTTTCTTTACTTTATCCACCTTTTCCCCATTCCTTTCACTCTTTTTTCCATTGTTTTTATATATATCTATATCTATATCTATCTATCTATCTATCTATCTATCTATCTATCTATCTATCTATCTATCTATCTATCTATCTATATACAGTGGTACCTCGAGATACGAGTTTAATTCGTTCCGGACCTGGGCTCTTAAGTCGAGCAGCTCTTATCTCGAACGACTTTTCCCCATAGGAATTAATGTAAATAATTTTAATTGGTTCCAGCCCTCAAAAAACTCACAAAGTTAGTCTAAATTATGCAGAAAGACATGTTTTTAATGAAGAAATGTACATGTACATATAAATGAATAATGAAGTTTCTTTCACTTAACTTGTAAACTTTCTTAAACTTTTAAATTTACATATGTTCAACTTCTCTGCCACCCAATCCTGTAGGACAGAGGTCCCCAACCCTTTTTGCACCAGGGACCGGCTTTAAGCGATCAAGAGAGGAATGGGTGAATGAATGGACGGAGGGTGGGAAGGAAGGAAGGAAAGAGGGAAGGGACAGGAACAGAGGAAGGAAGCAAGGAAACTTATGAAAGGGGAAAGAGAGGAATGAGTGAAGGGAGGGAGGGAGGGAAGAAGGTGGGAAGGAGAAAGAAAAGAAGAAATAGAGGAAGGGAAGGTAAAAGAGAGAAAGAAAAAGAGCAAGAAAGAAAGAAAGAAAGAAAGAAAGAAAGAAAGAAAGGGGGAAGGGACAGGAACAGAGGAAGGAAGCAAGGAAACTTATGAAAGGGGAGAGTAAGAGAGGAATGAGTGAAGGGAGGGAGGGAGGGAAGAAGGTGGGAAGGAGAAAGAAAAGAAGAAATAGAGGAAGGGAAGGTAAAAGAGAAAGAAAAAGAGCAAGAAAGAAAGCTGCAAGCACCCCCCCGAGCCCCCCAGGCCGGCTGCAACCTTTTAAAACACGCGCGCCGCTTCGCAGCTGTCTCCTGAAGCCGAACGCGGAAGTTAGCGTTTGGCTTCAGGAGACAGCTCCTTGGCGCTTGTATCTCGAATTTGGGCTTGTAAGTAGAACAAAAATATCTCTCCCCTCCCAGCTCTTATCTCGAGTTGCTCTTAAGTAGAGCAGCTCTTATGTCGGGGTTCCACTGTATATGAATTTGAAAATTAAGGGAGACTAGGATAGATCTATTTCGGCCTTATTTTGGCCTCATCAGCTAGCCATACCCACTGGGACTTGAACCTGCAACCTTTGCCTTGTAAGGCAGAAAATTATCCTCTAGGCTACAGTATCCAATCCCTTCAGCTCTGTACCAGGGAAGGGTTACATTTTGTGTCGAATCACCCTGGTATATTGAAGGAACATCACAGCTCCTTTTTTGCCTCTCGGCCCAACCCAGGGCCATTTCCAAGGCAGTTAATTTTATTGATAGCCGACAATTCTATCTGTATGTGTCACATGTTTAAGCTGAATTTGAAAATTAAGGGAGACTAGGATAGATCTATTTCGGCCTTATTTTGGCCTCATCAGCTAGCCATACCCACTGGGACTTGAACCTGCAACCTTTGCCTTGTAAGGCAGAGAATTATCCTCTAGGCCAGCGTTTCCCAACCGGTGTGCCGTGGCACACTAGTGTGCCGCGAGACACGGTCAGGTGTGCCGCGAAGCTCCTAGGGAAGCTCCAGCTGGGCGGGGCGCTGCCGGCGCCGGTGCCTCCGACCTGGATCTCCCACTCGCAGCTGTTCCCCCGGCTCCTGCCCGTTGCCGCGGTTTCTGGCGCTCTCCTGCTGGGCCCCAAAGAAGGAAGGCGGGAAAAAGGAGAGCTTCATTCTTCACGCCTCCTTTTTCCTGCCTTCCTTCTTTGGGGCCCAGCAGGAGAGCGCCAGAAACCGCGGCATCGGGCAGCAGCAAGTGTCCTTTGGGGCCCGGCGGGAGGGCACTGGCGGAGGGTGCCGGTTGCAGCGGCCCCAGGCGGTTGCAGGGAGATGGGGGCGGCGAGAGGGAGCTCCAGGGTGGAGGCACTGATGGTGGCGCTGCGGGGCTGGCATATACGGCGTCCAGCAGCACGTCCAGCTGCCGTCGTCAGGGCTCCCGCTCGCAGTCAGCCGAGAGAGAGAGAGAAAGAAAGAAAGAAAGAAAGAAAGAGAGACATAGCAAGAGAGGCAGAGAGAGAGAGAAAGAGAGACATAGCAAGAGAGGCAGAGAAAGAGAGAGAGAAAGAGAGACATAGCAAGAGAGGCAGAGAGAGAGAGAAAGAAAGAGAGACATAGCAAGAGAGACACAGAGAGAAAGAGACAGAAAGAGAGAGAGAGAGAGAGACATAGCAAGAGAGACAGAGAAAGAGAGACGTAACAAGAGAGGCAGAGAGAGAGAGAGAGACATAGCAAGAGAGAGAGAGAGAGAGAAAGAGAGACAGAGAAAGAGAGAGAGAAAGAAATAGAGATAGCAAGAGTGGCAGAGAGAGAGAAAGAAAGAGACATATAGCAAGAGACAGTGAAAGAGAGAGAGAGCAAGAAAGAGAGAAAAAAGCAAGAAAGAGATAGCAAGAGAGACAGAGAGAGAGAGAGAGCAAGGGAGAGAGAGAGACATAGAGGAAGGGAAGGAGGGAGAGATAAAGAGAGCAAAAAAGAGAGGAAGAAAGAAAGAGGGATGGAGAGAGAGAAAGAAGGGAAGGAAGAGAGAGATATAGGGAGAAATAGAGCGAAAGGGAGGAAGAGAGAGATTTTTTTGTCCAAACTTTTCTTTAGCCCCCCTCCCCCCTCCCCCCGTTCAATGTTCCCCAGGATTTTGAAAATATGAATAATGTGCCGCGGCTCAAAAAAGGTTGGGAAACACTGCTCTAGGCTACAGTATCCAATCCCTTCAGCTCTGTACCAGGGAAGGGTTACATTTTGTGTCGAATCACCCTGGTATATTGAAGGAACATCACAGCTCCTTTTTTGCCTCTCGGCAATATATATATATATATATATATATATATATATATATATATATATATATATATATATACAGTGAACCCTCGATCATCGCGAGGGTTCCGTTCCAGGACCCCACGCGATGATCGATTTTTAGCGAAGTAGCGGTGCGGAAGTAAAAACACCATCTGCGCGTGCGCAGATGGTGTTTTTGCTTCTACTGCCGCCCGCCCTTCGCCCGCCCACCCCGTTGCTCGCGCAACGGCTTCCCTGGGTGCCCGCTCGCTTGGGAACATCCCAGCTCCGCTCCCCAGCTGGGAAGCGGATCTAGGGAGTCCCCACCGCGCGCGCGCGTTGCTGGGGAAAGCGCGCGCGCTTGAGAACATCCCAGCTCCGCTCCCCAGCTGGGAAGCGGATCTAGGGAGTCCCCCACCGCGCGCGCGTTGCTGGGGAAAGCGCGCGCGCTTGGGAACATCCCAGCTTTGCTCCCCAGCTGGGAAGCGGATCTAGGGAGTCCCCACCCGCGCGCGCGTTGCTGGGGAAAGCGCGCGCGCTTGGGAACATCCCAGCTTCGCTCCCCAGCTGGGAAGCGGATCTAGGGAGTCCCCAAGCGCGCACGCTTTCCCCAGCAACGCGCGCGCGGTGGGGACTCCCTAGATCCGCTTCCCAGCTGGGGAGCGAAGCTGGGATGTTCCCAAGCGCGCGCGCTTTCCCCAGCAACGCGCACGCGGTGGGGACTCCCTAGATCCGCTTCCCAGCTGGGGAGCAAAGCTGGGATGTTCCCAAGCGCGCGCGCTTTCCCCAGCAACGCGCGCGCGGTGGGGACTCCCTAGATCCGCTTCCCAGCTGGGGAGCGAAGCTGGGATGTTCCCAAGCGCGCGCGCTTTCCCCAGCAACGCGCGCGCGGTGGGGGACTCCCTAGATCCGCTTCCCAGCTGGGGAGCGGAGCTAGGCTGCCCCAAGCTCACGCGCGCCGCCCGCCCGCCCGCCCACGCTGTTGCCGGCTCCGCTTCCCAGCTGGGAAGCGGAGCTAGGGTGCCCCAAGCTCGCGCTCCAGCCCACCGCCGCTGGGGTCTTACCGGGGCAAGAGGGGGAAGACCCAGGGAAGCCTCTGCCCGGCGGGGAAACTCCACCATCTACGCATGCGTGGAAGGGCACGCATGCGCAGATGGTGGAGTTTACTTCCGGGTTGCAAACTAGCGAAATAGCCCTTTCGCGATCCTTGAGGACGCGAAACTCGAGGGTTCACTGTATATAATATTATATTAAGAAGTAAAAGAACTATTAATAAGGGAAACACTACAATGTAGAGGAATTCTGGCAAATGTTCATTAATATTACTGTATTCATTATATCTTTATAGCATATAACAGGTCATTTTATATAATATGAATTATACAGTATCCTGACTAGAATATTACAATGGTATACAAAATTAAGTTTTCAAACAACAAAAAACAAAGCCATATATATTATTGATGATTTGAATTTAAAGGAATAAATGTCCAGCTTCTTATATTATTAATTTAATATTTTAACCCAGCAAAATAATTGTAGCAAACCCCTTTTGTTCCATGGCATGAAATATATGTAAGATGTGATAATCACCAATTCAGAATCAGGGTCTAATTGAGAAGCACAAAGCCAGAGAAAGATTAAAACATTTCTATTGCATATAAAATTTTGATCTTCAAGCAATTGGAAAAATAAATATATTAATGTTCTCTTAGCATATTGTGTATGAAAGTTAATCCTGGTTTCTTTTGTTTACTTTGAAAATTTTACAAATGTGTACTTTCTGAATGAATTTATTACAAATACAATTAAATATAAATGATCCTGGAAATCTACAATTAAAATGCCGTTCAGAAAGTTATCTCTTATATTTCAATTTCTTTCATTGCCTTGTTCAAGTGGTTTTATCTCCTTTCTTGGCAGGTTAAATTCTCTATATAATTCTTTACATTTTGCTAAATGGAAGAATGCTTCCTTATAAATATACTATCACTACAAGCATTTTAGAAAAGCAGTTAAAACAGACTTCAAGTACATTATTCTAAAGTTTTTCCTTTATTTTTTTCTAAACTCATCTTAGAAAAATATAGCTCTTAGTGCTATAGTATTCATCTGCTTAACAAAAGCTGTTTTTTTTTAAAAAAAATCATAAACTTTGATTTGTATGTTGATCCTATCAATTATTAAATATAGGAAACAAGACATCATTCCTCTTTGAATGTGGAAAAAAAAGCACTAGATACCAATAGGACTCTGACACATTAGCAATGATGATCAGGTTATGGAAGCTTCCTGAAGAAAAAAATAGAAATTTGACTGGAGTCCAATGCTGAAATTAACTTTTTCTAAAATAGTAATATACTGTAATACAATACTACTAAACAGATGATTTTTTTTTTAAAAACCATTGATTATTATAATCATATTTTCATTTCCATCCCAATATCCAAAGAGACTAGTATGATTTGATCTAATTTTAAGTACATCAATAAAGGAAGCCGAGGTGGCGTAGTGGGTTGAGTGCAGTACTGCAGGCCACTAAAGCTGACTGCTAGATCTGCAGGTCAGCGGTTGAAATCTCATCAGCAACTCAAGGTTGACTCAGCCTTCCATCCTTCCGAGGTGGGTAAAATGAGGACCTGGATTGTGGGGGCAATATGCTGGCTCTGTTAAAAGTGCTATTACTAACATGTTGTAAGACGCTCTGAAGGGTGGCATAAAAAAAATCAATCAAACAAACAAACAAACAAATAAATAAACCTTTGAAATCATGGTTACAGATCTGAGAACATTCTACAAAGAATTTGAGCCAGGGACGCTTGTAAAACACAACCAATCAATAAATGCTAGCAACTGGGGGGGGGGGGGGGAATTAAACTTCGATTCCTAAAATATTATTGGAAACCTGTCTCATGATTGTTGGTCTACATAACTAAACTCTACTGTTAAACTGATTACGAAGTCAACTCAAAAAAGCTTCACGCAAAGAAGCTTCAGAACAAGATATAATATGCATGCGTAGTAGCTACATAGTAGATGCAAATCAGTTCAAACTGGAGATACTTTAACCAAAGGTGTACATTCTAAGATCCATTTTAAGATTCAAAGCAAGCAAAATTCTATTTGAATTTGAAAGTTTAGTTTAAAAGTAAAAAATTATGTTAAAATAGATAAACGTTTTGATAACAGAATATAATATAATGTAGCTATCTGGGAAGATAGCAGATAAAGTTGAATGAAAATAGCAGAAAATGATCGGATACCTTCAATCAGTGTTTTTCAAACTTGGCAACGTTTTAGATTGTGCACTTAAACTCCCACAATTCCCCCAGCTAGCATTCAGGAATTAAGGCGGAGTCTATAGATCTCTTTCCTGTCCACTAAAACACCAAAGAGACTGTGCAGAAGGTGTTAAAATTCCAACTTAAAAATAAATTAAAAACTCAAAAACTATTTACAAAGTAAGCAATGATCACATAGGCTACCCAGCTTGTTGGCAAGGTTCATTGGCAATGTTAGCTGTTTCTTGTGAATTATGATTCCTCTGCTGCTTTTGCAACATGTTTAAATAAAAGTCTGAGAAGGGTGTGTATTATTTCTCTTGCAGATCTATTAGGACTGGTTCTTTGAGTTTGGTTCAGATATGGTGCATGCAAAGAAATAAACCTAATACTTGCCAGCAATACTTTAAAGTAGCTGCATCATTTCCTAGGATCATGTTTATGTGATTCCAGCAAAAGATGTACTTGCTCTAAGAAGCTGCAGAGAGATGCTACAATCCTCACATTCTGGATTGTAGTATACATTCTGGATTGTTAGACATACATCTTTATTAAAGAGGCATGCATAAGTGCACTGTTTTTTTTTCTTTTATTCTTGTTCTTTTATTTGTTTGACAAATTCTAATAAATAAAATAAATAAATAAATGTAAAGCAACACCTAGCCGTACATTACATGATACAGGTAGTCCTTGACTTACAACAGTTCATTTAGTGATCATTCAAAGTTATAACAACACTGAAAAAAAGTGATTTATGACCATTTTTTCACACTTATGACCATTGCAACATCTTTATGAGCACATGATCAAAATTCAGATGCTTGCCAAGTGATTAATATATATGATGGGGGGGGGTATCCTGGGGCCATGTGATCTCTTTTTGTGACTTTCTGAAAAGCAAAGTCAATAAAGAACCCAATTCACTTAACAACCGTATTATTAAATTAGCAAATGCAATGAATCACTTAATTATGGCAAGAAAAGTCGTAAAATGGAGCAAACTCATTTAAATGTTTCACTTAACAACATAAATGTTAGGCTCAATGTGGTTGTAACTCAAAGACTATTTATTTATCTTTAGTTTAATTTATATGCTGCCCAACTCCTGAAAGACTATGGGCAGCTCACAACAAAGAGAACAACATTTAAAAAGAACAATTAAAAAAAAAATTAAAACCCATATTAAAACCATGCATATCTCTTGTGGCCGGATCTAGATGGTACCTCATTTGATCAACAGCTCCTTGTATAATGAAATGCACATCACAATTCTACATTGCCTCAACATACTCATACAGCAAAAAAGATTCATTCAATAGAAAATCACAGATTGAAAGCAGAAAGAAAACTTGTGTATTTTATTTTAATTTTAGTTTTGGGTGGCAAGAAAAAAAAATAATGGAAGTATAAGTGGGAACTAAAAATGCTGAAAAGTACAGTGTATGTAGAATATGACCCCATACTTTAAATCAGACAAATAGCCTTGACCTAAAGGAAAGCGAAGGTTAAAATAGATTGCGGAAAATGTGAACAATCACAAAAGTACAAGAGAGGGAAGGCATTTCTATCTCTCTGCTTCTCCCTCCAAACAAACTGACTAAACAAATTATAACAGGAAAAAGAGAGACTCCCCAAGCACCCTGTTTAGAGGTGGTGAAATTCCTAGCTGTTTGCTTATGTCATTATCGGGGGGGGGGGGGGGGATTCTTTCCCCCATCCCTTGATCCTGTATGAAGGACCAAAAGTTTGGAACTTTTCAAAGTCAGAAATCCCCTGAATCTCTGAAACAATTAAAAGCACCTGATCCACTTTGATGCCTCACTATTTCAAAATTAGATACAAAGGAGTGATTCAATGAAATCTAATGAAAATTATTTCTTACTTGACTGTCATTGTTAGAGCTGTAAAGAGATTACAAATAAGGATTCGAAGCACATTTGCCTAGAGCCACAATCTAAAAAGATCTTGTAAAAAGGGAGGGAGTGGATTTAAAAGATTTTTTTAAAAAAATAAAAAGTTTAATATATTTAATAATTTTCTTGCTTTATTCATTTGAATTTAAGTATATAAATGCATAAAATAAGGTGGTTTTTTTTTTTAAAAAAAATCATGTATTTCACTCTTTGGATTTTACCATTTTATTGATATCTGCCCTCTTCAGCTGCTTCAAGATAACAGGTATAACAAGCTTTCAGACAGAATATGGTAATCCCTCCATTCCCCAGTAACGGGCAGCCAAAAATTTTACTGCCACACTCTGGGTGTGGCTTATTTTGTGGTGTGGCATAATTGTCATGTGACTGGGTGGGAGTGGCTTGCTGGCCATGTGACCAGGTAGGAGTGGCTTGAACGATCATCATCATTCAAGTGAAACTGTTAAGTCCTCAACTTACAATCTTACCAGTGTCGCTCGCTGAGGGTGACACTTTGCTTTGCGTTTTCCCATGATCTCCTTCCTGGGGTCACCCCTTGCCCTCAGGCTGGGTATCTAGGCGAACGGGTGCTGCCAGAAGCATAAATGCTGCCAGCACCGCTTCCATCCATGGCTTCTGCTTGCACCTCAGGCGGGAGGTGGCTGCGTGAAACTGGAGGGGAGCCTGGCAGGAGAGAGGGGAAGCTCATCCGAGACCAGGAAGGAGGAAAGAGGAAAAAAGCAAGGACTGCAGATGCAGCAGCAGCAGGGAAAAAAAGAGCCAAGCCGAGACCAATAATCCAGGAAGTGACTGCCGGCCCGATCAGCTGGAGCTGCGCAGGCAGCTTCATTTCCATCGGTGGAACTGCGTTCCACCCCGTCCTGCCTGCTGCCCCCCTGTACCTACCTACCTATCACTGTATCTAGAATTTTTTTAATCCAGGGTTTATTATTTTTATAAATATTCAATGTTGCAAACATATCTAATCTTCCTTCTCCATTTTCCCCTACAACATCCCTATGAGGTGAGTTTTTAAAATCTGCAAGAGAAGAAAGAATATGCTGTCTTTAAAAATAAAATAAAGTAGAAATAAAATTAAAATAGTATTTCATTTGGATACAAATTGCTTTAGCCATCTCCTTCTTTCTTATCTTACTATCCAAGCTCGAGACTCTACCTGCCCTAGCATATAGGAAGAAGGGAATGCCTATCACACTTAAAATGGCGCACAAATGGAACCCTCTCTTTATTTATTTAGAGAAAGAAAGTTTGAAGGACAATTAATGAACAGATGTTTCAGTAATGGGGTGAGAAAAAAAAATCAAGAAATGGTATAAAGAGATGAAATGACTAAAGGGCAAACAAAGGTTTTAAATATACAGGAAAACCTTGTGTTTCCTTTTGGCTGTCTTAGTGTGTGCCTCCATGTCATCATGCCAACCCAGGCCAATTCTGACAGGTACACAAAATGTCAGAACGAGAATGGAACAAAGAAGACACCCTGTCATATGTCAGAGAAAGCATGGTGCACATCCAAAAAGGAAATGAAAAAGGCTGAAGCATCCTCATTGCTTTAGTCCAGATCATCTTACATTTGGAAAAATAGAAAAATCTTTATACTTACCCATCTTTCTTGGATAGCTATCTTGGATAGCTGTCTCATCTACTTTTGCCCTGCTTTTCCCTTCTTGTAGGCAATTTTATTTTTAAATGGAGGGAGGCCCTACCCCTAATCAATCACTGAAGGTTAGGGCCTTCTCCTCTCTTTCTCCATCTCTTTCCACTTTGTATAAGCCTTCTCCATATCTTTCCACTTTGTATAAGTGTACAATGTTGACAATACAAAAAGAAATGGAGTTTCAGTTGTGCGCTATCTTACATTTTTATTCCATGGGAATGTTATACTCCATGCCATTTAACTTTCATTAAAATATGAAGGACAGAATATTGTTTGGAACTAGAAGTATGATCACAGATTGTATATTACTCCTAATAGAAACTATTCCTATTAATATATAAAGACTAGATTAACCATAATTAGAATTAAAGACTCAGAAGGAATAAAAAGGCTATTGTACTAAAGCAAAAAAAAACCAAAATCTTATTTATAATAATAATAATAATAATAATAATAATAATAATAATAATAATTTATTAGATTTGTATGCCGCCCCTCTCCGAAGACTCGGGGCGGCTCACAACAAGCGATAAAAACAATATTGTACAGGCACAAATCTAATATTAAGAAAAAATCAATTTAAAAAAAACCAAACAACACATACATACCAAACATAAATTATAATATGTTTTATTTCCTATTTGAAAAGATTGCCATATAGTAAATATTTTATTTTGCTCTTTTTAGCTTAAATATATAATTAGTGATTTTAAATGTGTTTATGCATTTATTATAAATTGCCTTGTTTTGAAATGCACTACACAAATTCTTAAACAATAGTGTAGTAGTGAGGATTCTAGAGTAGAAAACAGGTGACAATGTATTGTAGTCCCTGTCTTTGTTCACAAAGCCAACTTTGTGACTTTGAACCAGTCGTTTTTTTTTCCAATCCTAGAAAGGAGCTAATGAGAAGCCATATTTCCGAAACCTTTCCAAGAAAACTTCAGATATTTTTTTTAGGCAGTAATCAGGGCAGGGTTGCGGCTGCTGGGGGTTTGCAGGGCTTCAGAGGAGAACCTCTAGCTAAGATTTTTGCAGTTTAGAGAACCCCCAAATCCCACTCCTGGCTAGCCCTGCCCTCGCGCCGCCACCCTTGCCCCCCTCTCGTGTCCCCACGTGGTCCATTTTGGATACAGGTAAGGGCATGCAGAGACTTGGTAGGATGAAAAATGGGCCTACTGGAAGTTCAGGAAGGCCGAAATGGGCCTGTTTTCAAGCCTTTGGAGCCTAAAGAGGCCATTTTCACCCTCCTAGAGGCTCATGAAAGCTTCCAAATCCCAGGGAGGACAAAAATGCCCCCCTTGCCATAGTGCAGGAGGCCAATTAGGGCCACACCCCTCCATGGTCACACCCAAAACCCGGGCAGAGAACCCTTACTAATTTTTTTTTGAAGCCCACCCCTGAACCAAGGGTCAACATTGATTGAAATATACATTGTAAAAAAAATTAAGATACTATTTTGTGTTCTCTTATTCTTTGGAATAGGTACAATGGTAAATTTTAAAAGGTCATATAGTGTTTTAAAAAATATTCTTTGTACTTTTTAAGTCGATTTAACTCCAGGTATTAACTTCTGTAAAATTTCTGATACTTCTATTTTAAAAAATTGTGAAATATACTTTTGCCTATGGCGAAAACCTTGATTGCATTGAATGGGAATAGTATAAAACAAAAATAATATCTGCTATTCTCTTGTGATTTTTTAAAAAGTGCCAAATGGGGCATGATTATGTGTCATTTCTTTAGGCTTAGTTGTAGGCAGCAGCTGTGGATTCAACTCAAGCCACTAGATGGACAGCATATAAATCTTAATAAAATAAGTACTCATATAAATCATATGCCACCTTTACATTCTTAATTCTAGTGGTGGTAGAATAGAATTTTCCTGCCCAACCCTATAAATCCTATGTCTGAAGTAGACTGGAAGATCCCTTCCCTTATACCTTTCCTTCCAAATATAGAACTCTTAAAGCTTGAACAAACGAATGAATGTTTACATTCAAAGTAAAGAGATTTAGTAATACAATGTAGTCATCATAACCTGGCGTGTAGATGTATTTTCGTCTATATTGTTTCATGTCTCTCAGCCTTAAAAGAACCAATAAGTCTTTAAATAATCAGAAGCAGTCGACATTGTTGTTTTTAAAGTGTGATCAGCCATTTTGGAGCCAGATTATTTAGAGAAAGAAATGACAAGTGGCTTTTATGTTAAAGGTTAACAAGCAATTATTTTATTGGGGTGTGGGTTTTTTTTTTGTGAGTCACTTGTTGGAGTGACTCAAAATAAATAAATAAATAAAATTATCTCAGATAAATAAATAAAAATGAAGTAAAATTAATATGTTTAGTTCAATAAAGAATGAACTAAATAATAATAATTTTAAGATCCCAAATATTTGTAAAAATAAACAAACAAACAAAAAAGAGTTCCAGAAAATTGTACATTGAACATTGAATATCATGTACCATCAAAGTTTTTTAACAAGAACACTTCTGAATGGGTCAAGTTATTCAAACTGCAATCTTGTACATATACGTGACTGAGCCCAATGGAACTCTCTGGATTTTCTTCTGAATGGATATATATAAGGTTTCCATTGGGGGGAAAATGCTGTAGCCTATGTTCTCTGTTTCTTTAATAAATTTTATAGCTCATTATATAAATGTAGCTCAACCATCATTTCTTTGTATAATTGACTGAACGATTTAAGATTCATGCTTATTCAGAAAATGATAGTATCCTTCGATTTCCCTTTTCTGGTTTTATTTCCGTTGGCTTATTTTTATAGACTTCATTTTGGAAGTGTGTGTGTGCGCGCACACAGACGCAAAATGCACAAATATAAAATAGAAAATACTGATTTAAAAGCTCTTACTTTCCATTGTGTATCTGCAAAGCAGATAATAGCAGTTTTTATCGGACTGATAATGTGTTGTTAATTAATATATATTTTAAGTAGTAGTCCTACCAGATTCCCTATGTTTTGTCCTGGGCCTGAAATTTTAATGAGAACCAGACTTTGTGCATTCTCTCTTGTTAGACAGTATTATTTTCAGAGATGTTAACCTGTTAGTGATTAACAAAGATTGGTGTCTGAATGCTTGTGGTATCAGAGAGTCTTCCCCAAGGGACTTTTACAATCCAAGGAGAATTTCCACATTTGCACTTAGATAAGACGCTCTAAACTCTGTCTTAAAAAAAAAAAATTAAGAATCAATTTCAGAGAATGGGAGTTTTGCCCTGAATGAATTATAATAGATTTTCTTTCTGTACCAAATAATTATTTTCATGAATAATTATCAAAAGTCAAATGAAAAGAAATAAGAAGTGGTTCCTAAAAGGTTATTGTTTCTCATAATACTCTTTGCTAGCTTTGTGTTTCTGTCAGCCAATCTCATAAAAATGTAAAAACAAAGATGTTTTATTATTTTTTTTAATAATGGAAACAGATGACACTAAGCCAGTAAACAACTGACCTACACACAGAATGAAGTGAATTGTGACTATTTCCTGTTTTTTCCTGGCTACAAGGAAGGATAGTGAATAGATGATTGCGTACTATTAAGATAAATGGAAAATATGGAATTTCTTCTTCCCCAGGCATCCCCTTTAGGATTCTGAAGCAGGTATTTGCAGCTGTGTTATTGTTGGTTTTAGCTTTGGCATTCAGTGCTATATTCAGTAGCATTGTGCCTTTGGAACAGAGGAGTTACAATTATATGCTTGCATTTTTGAGCTGTTCACTTCTATATTTGTCCAGAATTTAGTTAGGGTTAATAGGTAGCAGCAGTCAAGTATTTTCAATATAAAGCCCCCCCCCCCCAAAAAAAAAAAAAAAGTATATTAAGGATCTAATATTTATCTGGCTTTACTAGTGCATTTCTGAAAACCGAAAAAATGTCATATATTTAAATTTCATTTTTGAAGGCTTAGTTTAATTTTTTTTTTGCATGGAATTCTTGACTCTCATGTTTGTTCTTAATTTATTTTTTAAAATCACAATATTACCCTTTATCCTCCATATTGTATTATAAAACTACATTATAATTAAAAGAGTGTCCTTCATACAATATAAGGATAAGCAATGATAAAACCATAAAAGCTTCCAGACAAGATTCTTAAATATATTATGGTAATACTATAAGCCATAGGGTTACCCTAAGTCAATAAAATCTTCTCATTATATTTAGGCTTAGCTAGATTTTTAAAAGATAAATCAGAAATATTTTAGAGAAATAATGGGATTTCTCATACAAATATTTTCTGCTACAGATTCTGTAGATGGGGAAGTAGATGGGGAAAACAAGAATGCAAACTGTTACTGTGTGCTTTGATGAATTGACTAGTTAGGTTGGGAAAGTTGGGAGAGAAAGAGCTTTCTTAGGATAGTGGAAAGATAATCCAATGTTGAAAAAAGGAAAGTTATATTGTTTCTACCAAACCTGTATGGTCCAGATTCATTGATTTCAAGACAAGAGAAATGGAGATGGGGATGACTGAAAATGTCCATAGACCAGGGGTATTAACCTCTAGGCCAGATCCGCTGTAATGTGATTGGATTTGGCCCATGGGGCTGATCTGGAAAATGTAAGAAGCCAGCCTGCATCACTTCGGCCCAGTCTACCTGCATCACTTTGGCCTGATCTATCCAATGTGAAGAGGAAAGATCAGGCTAGCATGCTTCAGGACAATCTACCCAATGCAAAGAGGAGTTTGGGAAATGGTATCAAGCTGGCCACACCCACCCAGCCACACCCACCCAGTTGACCACACACGCCCAGCTTCCCAGAAGTCAACCACAGCTCTGATGTTGCCCTCAGTGAAATTGAGTTTGACACCCCGGCCATAGACATTCAAGTCAGAAAGCCAACTTGTTGGGATTTTTTAGTCCAACCTATCTCAAAGGCACCTAGCTAGAGAAGCCTGACATTGCATATTGTTGAAATTGTACAAGCATATAAGTGAACTCAGTAACCATGGAAGCTTTTGGTTTGAACTATTTAATAAAAAATTAAGAACTTATACATATATGATAAGAGGAAGAATACAGAGCTAAAGATATAGGGATAGGACTGAGATATGCAAGTTTTGGAATATTAAGGTAAAGTATGTATGTTGATAGGTATGCAAAGCACATATAGTGAATTTCTCAAAGTAACACTGGCTTTCATGTCTGTGATTTTGTTATTTCTCATATATACATATATATGAGATATTATAAATAGCGCTGGCCTGATTTTCACTCCAGCGCCTTCACTCCAAAAATATGTCCCAGTTTAGCCCCATCCATTGTCTAGTTGTATGAAGTGGGATGAAGAATATGTATAAAAATCAAGCTAGGGTGAGGGTGGAGGTACAGCAGTCCCCACCCCTTTGCACCCTTAGGATCTTTGCAGCCAGGCTTCCACACCCTGACACCTGTTGCACCACTGCCTGACTTCTTATGTGGCCGCTCGTGGCTCATCACACCAGTGCCACCATTTGTGGTAGGACACCGCACGAATCCCAGCGACCGGTTAGGTCCCACAGAGTGGGCCTTCTCCGGGTCCCGTCAACAAAACAATGTCGTTTGGCGGGGCCCAGGGGAAGAGCCTTCTCTGTGGCGGCCCCAGCCCTCTGGAACCAACTCCCCCCAGAGATTAGAATTGCTCCCATCCTCCTCGCCTTTCGTAAGCTCCTTAAAACCCACCTCTGCCGTCAGGCATGGGGGAACTGAGATATTCTTTCCCACTAGGCCTTTACAATTACTGCATGGTATGTTTGTTTGTTTGTTTGTTTGTATGTATGTTTGGGTTTACAAATAAGGGTTTTTTAGCTGTTTTAGTATTGGATTACATGCTGTTTTTATTACTGTTGTTAGCCGCCCTGAGTCTGTGGAGAGGGGAGGCATACAAATCCAATAAATAAAATAAATAATAAAATAAAATATTGTGCCGGTGCCACTACATGAGTAACAATGCAATGTACCATGTAGACTGTGCTGGCGGCACCGACGTAATCAGCCATGCGTCATATTACTGCAAGGAGTGGCAGTGAGGCCATGTGTCATGTAGCATCCTGCTGCGAGTAGTGGCACAAGTGCAATGAGCCATGCGGTGTCCTGCAAGTGGCGGCACCAGTGTGATGCACCACATGGCATCTGGCCACAAGCAACCGCAAATGACCACTTAAGTAGGGCAGTGGTACAACAGATGTCGGGGCATGGAAGATCTGGCTGCAGTGGTTCTAAGGTAAGCTGGTAAGATACCTCCCAAACATAAGACTTGGTCAGGAGCGGGTTTCTCTTACCTTCCTATCGATGTGCTGCGTGTGAATTGAAATGTTTCACATGCGCATACGTGTCCCCGTATGCTCGTTTGCTTCCGTACATGCACAGAGAACAAAAAAACCTACTAAGATGGTGTATATGCAGACCGGCAAAGTCAGCACCTGAGACATCACATACAAATTGCGCAATCAGCAGGCCACTACCGGAGCGGCATACCAGACCGCACTGGTAGGAACCCACCTCTGGACCTGGTGCTTATTTTGGGGTCCAAAAGAAAATAAGACAGCATCTGTAATTGTGGCACGTAATTGTGGCCGTAACCACAATTAATGGGCTACCAAAATTTTTACTACCACACTGTGGACGTGGCTTATGCATTTTCTTTCAACATCTTTCAGTGCAAATTGGGTGCTCTGGGGTGGAGCTCCATTTTCACTACCTCACTGCGTTGTCATCCCCCCCGTGCCGAGCAGTAGTCCACCTCTGGCGTAACCAGAAACCAAGGCTTCCTCTTAGTTGAAGGCAGTTTTTTGTGAGATGATTGCCCAAGAAATCTGCCTCAGTTTTTTACAAAGAGAATTGAAAAATTACTCCCAGAAAGAAATCATATTTTTGGAATTCAAATGAGGTTTCTGTTTCTATGTATCATGTCAGTTTAACTTACCTTATTATAAATTAATTGAGATTCAATTTGACTGGTTGACAGTTAATCAAGCTCTATGAATAAGAACTAAGATAGTTTTGTCTTTCCAGGTTTCAAATATGTGATACAGTATACCTATCTTTAAACTGGTAAAGACCAGCATTTGGATTAATGTTTGACTAGTGTTACTAACCTGGATAAGAGTTCTATTTAGTCTGTTTTAGCTCATGATTTTTCTCACATATTTAGATTACAAAGTATAGCATTTTGACTGGCATAGATCAGAAAAGATCTGTGATTCCCATCTACCTTTTAAAATTGGATTTCTTGGCATTAATTGACAAATGATATATGTTTGCAGGCTGGGTAATGCCTAGTAAGTAATCATTAAATAAAATGTAGGCCCGCAGTTTGGCTGATAATCAAACAATAATCCAGAATAATTAAGTATAAAAGATTTGAACCCTTTATTTTTCCAAAAGATATGACTGCAGCCACTGGAAAACAAAGGGCTTAGGGGACCACAATTGATTAATACATTAATTCTGATTTTGGTATACTCTTGACAGACCTGATTGAATTTATGACACTGATACTCATAGCTTCCAAAATAGCTATAAATTCTGTCCCTGGCTTTATTTTAGAAATACAGGAAGAAACTGCTATTGCTGACATTCATAAACAATGTGCATTTGGGATTATTTCTTCAGATACAATTCAGTATCATTCAGATTGAATCTCACAATTGACTTACATTGCATGATATTTTTGTCATGAAGCATGTATGCAACCATGATCACAATTTTGATAGATATTTCTTGTACAAATGTTAATGTCAGCCGCCCCAAGTCTTCGGAGAGGGGCGGCATACAAATCTAAATAATAATAATAATAATAATAATAATAATAATAATAATAATAATAATAATAAAGATATACACTATAAATTATTTTTCATAATTTCACAAGGCATCATGCGTTTAAAACTGCATTTGGCAATTTGATTCTTATCTCATCCTCCCTTACATTCTAACACAATCATAATTTGTAGGTAACAATAGGTAATTCTTAACATCCATGCTAACATTAATAATAATAATAATAATAATAATAATAATAATAATAACTATTATTATTATTATTATTATTATTATTAATGTTAGCATGGATGTTAAGAATTACCTATTGTTACCTACAAATTATGATTGTGTTAGAATGTAAGGGAGGATGAGATAGGAATCAAATTGCCAAATGCAGTTTTAAACGCATGATGCCTTGTGAAATTATGAAAAATAATTTATAGTGTATACTGTATCTTTTTGAACATGCCACACAATATATGCCTAGTTTCAGAGAATTAGCAATGGCATACACAGCAATGAAATCTGGCAGAAAATGAATAAATAAATATTGCTAAATTTGCAGAGTATTCTAAACACTAAGAAAAAAATCTCATGCATTACAGTTACATTATATCATGGAAAAAATATAAAAAATGAAATGGAATATAGCTGTTACAACAGCTATTATGTTGTCAACCCTCCTGAATTGAGCAGACAGGAAACATGACTAAGTCAGCTAAATCTACTTTATTTTAAAGCTACATTAACAGAATCTAAAGGTACAAGCTCACCTTCACTTTTAACCATCTGATCGATGAGGATGGGTTCTTTCCAAGTTTTTTTTCTTGACCATAAAGTGATTGCAGGGCCCTCTTTCCCTTATCTGGCTGTTCCTAAGCAGCATCTCTTTCCTTTGTGCCCCAAAATCCTTCACACATTCCATTATACATGTGGAATTTCTTTTTCTCCCAAACCTGGCAATTTTAAGATATATAGACTTCAACTTTCCAGGGTTGATATAGGCATGCTGGCTGGGGAAATCTGGAAGTTAAAGTCCACATATCTTAAAGTTGCAAAGTTTGAACAACATTGATGTGTAGACTAAATACTAACATTAAGAAATAAATGGAAAAATCAGATGTGATTCTGGACAGATATTTGCATGTGAATTTTTGGTGGACTATTAATACATTCAGAAAAGTTTTTTTAGCAAATTAAATTATAACTGTATATATTTTTAAATATATATATATATTCTTGGAAATTGTAGAACCAGTGAAAGCTTGCTGCTTTATACCCATTTCCATGCCCAATCTAATGTTAATACTATCTGGAAAGAAATTGATATTGTGTAACAAATAAACACAGTTAAATAGTTGATGTGATGCCTCATGTGGCTCTACAAGTTTTTCATGCTATTTCACAATATTGCTATATTAACAGTAAAAACAGTTAACAGTAAAATAAATAGTAAAATAATAGTAAAATAAAAAATTATCTCCCTGTTGCAATCAAAGTAACAAATAAGTTTCAGTTACTCATGCAATTGTTTGGATAAAATACATTAAAGAAACAATATTTAAATATTCTTTTTGTCAACTGAATATACGTACAGTGGTACCTCAAGATACGAACCCCTCGTCTTATGAACAACTCGTGATACGAACCCGGGGTTCAGCAAAATTTTGCCTCTTCTTATGAACTTTTTTCGAGTTACGAACCGGCGTTCGGAGACTGCTGGGAAGCCACGCGGCTGTTTTAAAAGGTAACAGCCGGGCAGCGGGGCTTCCCAGAAGCCTCCCGAACGCCGGTTCGTAACTCGAACAAAGTTCGTAAGAAGAGGCAAAATTTTGCTGAACCCCGGGTTCGGTTCAGGAGGTTGCTGGGAAGCCCCCCAGGCCGGCTGCGACCTTTTAAAACACCCGCGCCGCTTCGCAGCTGTCTCCCAAAGCCGAACGCAGAAGTTCGGCTTTAGCGTTCGGCTTCAGGAGACAGCTGCGAAGCGGCACGGGTGTTTTAAAAGGTCGCAGCCGGCCTGGGGGGCTTGCGAGCACCCCCCGAACCCTGAACCCGGTTTCGGGGGGGTGCTGGCAAGCCCCCCAGGCCGGCTGCGACCTTTTAAAAGAGCCGCGCCGCTTCCCATCTGTCTCCTGAAGCCGAACGCTAAAGCCGAACTTCCGCGTTCGGCTTCAGGAGACAGCTGCAAAGCGGCGCGGGTGTTTTAAAAGGTCGCAGCCGGAACCCGGGTTCGGGGGGGGTGCTGGCAAGCTTCCCAGGCCGGCTGCGACCTTTTAAAACACCCGCGCCGCTTCACAGCTGTCTCCTGAAGCCGAACACGGAAGTTCGGCTTTGCCGTTAGGCTTCAGGAGACAGATGGGAAGCGGCGCGGCTCTTTTAAAAGGTCGCAGCCGGCCTGGGGGGCTTCCCAGCACCCCCCCGAACCCCGAACCCGGGTTCGGGGGGTGCTGGCAAGCCCCCCAGGCCGGCTGTCACCTTTTAAAACAGCCGCGCGGCTTCCCAGAAGTCGCTGAAAGCCGTTTTTTTGCGGGGTTTTTTTTTGGTTGCACGGATTAATTGACTTTACATTGTTTCCTATGGGAAACAATGTTTCGTCTTACGAACCTTTCGTCTTACGAACCTCTTCCTTGCACCAATTAAGTTCGTATCATGAGGTATTACTGTATATATATTCACATGTTTTTGCTGAATTTTTAAAATTAAGGGAGACTAGAATAGTGCTCTTCCGGGTCCAGGAAATTGTAAATGCTTCTTTGAGGGAGGGGTCCTTTCCAGCTCCCTACAAGGAGGCATCCATGCACCCCCCTCCTCAAGAAGCCTTCCCTGGATCCAGCTGTATTTAATATTATCGTCCGGTCTCTAACCTCTCCTTCATGGGGAAGGTTGTTGAGAAGGTGCTGTAGTTCCAGCTCCAGCAGTCCGTGGATGAAGCCAATTATCTAGCTCCTCAACAGTTAGGATTCAGGTTCGGCTACAGCACGGAAACTGTTTTGGTCGCGCTGATGAATGATCTCTGGCGTGCCAGGGATAGGGGTTTATCCTCTATCCTGGTGTTCCTTGACCTCTCAGCAGTTTTCGATACCGTCGACCATGGTATCCTTCTGCACTGGCTGGAGGGATTGGGAGTGGGAGGCAAAGTTTGGTCAGTCGCAGTCAGTGTTAGCAGGGGGTCAGAGGTCGACTCCTAGGTCCCTCCTCTGTGGGGTTCCTCAGGTGTCAGTTCTCTCCCCCTGCTATTTAATATCTACATGAAACCACTGGGTGAGATCATCCGGGGGCACAGGGTGAGTTACCATCAGTATGCTGATGATACTAAGCTATACATTTCCACCCCGTGTCCACTCAGTGAAGCAGTGGAAGTGATGTGCTGGTGAGTGGAGGCTGTTAGGGTCTGGATGGGTGTTAAGAGGCTCAAACTCAACCCCAACAAGATGGAGAGGCTGTGGCTGTGGGTTCTGCCTTCCAAGGACACTTCCATCTGTCCGTCCTTTACTTGGGGGGGCAACATCTGACCCCTTCAGAGAGGGTCCACAACTTGGGCATCCTCCTCGATCCACAGCTGACTTTGGACCATCATCTTTTGGCTGTGGTTCACCTGGTGCACCAGTTGCACCCCTACCTGGACAGGGAGTCTCTACTCACAGTCACTCATGCTCTTATCACCTCGAAGTTCGACTGCTGCAATACTCTCTACATGGGGCTACCTTTGAAGAGTGTTCAGAAACTTCTAATTGTGCAAAATGCAGCTGGGAGAGCGGTCATGGGTCTCTCCAGACATACCCATATCTCTCCAACACTCCACGGCCTGCATTTGTTGCTGATTGTTTTCCAGATGCAATTCAAAGTGTTGGTAATGACCTACAAAGCCCTACATGTCATTGGGCCAGATTACTTGTGGGATCGCCTTCTGCCGTAGGAATCCCAGTGACCGGTTAGGTCCCACAGAGTTGTCCTTCTCCAGGTCCCATCAACCAGACAATGTTGTTTAGTGGGGCTGAAGCTAAGAGCCTCCTCTGTGGGGGGCCTGGCCCTCTGGAATCAGCTCCCCTCAGATATTCGCACTGCTCCCACCCTGCTCGCCTTTCGCAAGAGTCTCAAGACTCACTTATGTCACCAGGCTTGGGGCAATTAGATCTAGATCCCCCTGGCCAATAAATGTGATGTATGGCTGTGATTTAATTTGTTTGATTGATTTTAATATATTGGGTTTTTTAGCTTACGTAGTTTTTTAATTAATTAGATTTGGTTTTGTATTCACTGTTTTATATTGTATCCTGTGAGCTGCCCCGAGTCTTCGGAGAGGGGCAGCATGCAAATCTAAATAATAATAATAATAATAATAATAATAATAATAATAATAATAATAATAATGTATTAGATTCTATAAATAATACTGTTTATCATTACTAAATACTCAGTAGTGATACTACTGAGTCAGAAAGTTGCTACATATATTGCCTCAATAATTAATTTAGAAGATATTCCAGACTATCCTATAGCACAGTACACCCTTATTTTATACTTGTGTCTATACAGATTTCTTCGTGAGAAGCTACAGTATGGAACCCTTATGAAGAGAAATTTGGTGGAGCGGATCCATTTACCAGCTCCTCTTTCCAACTTTTCAAAATAATTCATAATTACTTTGTTTAAGTAATGTTCCATAGCTTACAATGATATAGCATCGTATATGGTGGAAGTACAGTAAAAGAATAAAATTCTAGCTCACATATATTCAAATAATAAAATATGAAATCAGATTATTATTTATCTAGTCTAGATTTAAATTTTAAATTGGAGTCCTTCTACAGGCAAAGCTCATGTTTACTCAGTGAGCTGTGTTTCCTTTCCTGAATAATTTCCTTTCCTGAATAATTTCCTTTTCTGAATAATTATGACATTCGCACAATCACTAGCTTCAAGTGTAACATTAATTCATACTCCAGCATTACCTGGTTGATCCTAGTAGAATAATATTACTTTAAAATTAACATAAAATGAATGTATAATATTACTGCTCATAATATCTGTGTATAATATCTGCTCATAACTGTACAGATCAGAATGCACTAACTTTTGGAATGTGGCTTTACATACAAACTTGTACAATAAACATTTTGTCACAAATTTTTATTTGAAAAGGAGGATCATAAAAAATTGATTTCAGATAGAGTTGGTAAATGTATATTGAGATAGGAACAATTTTTGGCAATTGGATTTTTCCACTTAGATATTTTATACATATTGAGAAGTTATTTATTACATTCTTATGGAATAGTCAAATACTACTTGCCTTTTTAAAAAAGCTGCAACTTTGTATGAAAATTGAGGCTCTGTTGTTTAATTAAAATTATATTACTGAGTATATCTGTTAACTTCTGAAAAGTAATGAAACAGAATTTAAAGATATACCATTATAAGTAAAATTAGAAGATTAGCATTTGTTACTCTTGAATCCTAGTAGATTCTCAGTTCTAAGCATAGCATGAATTCTTTCGCATTTACTAAAAACTTACTAAAGCAAGTTTTACTTATTTGGGCATTAATGGGTAAGAAATTAAATGTTGACTTTGGAGTAGCATTTACTTTAAAATGGCAGGTAAAAATCATATTAGAGAAAAAGGGAATCGTTATTTTTACTTAACTATTAATAAAGTTTTACAAGAAACAAAATACAATTTACAAAATAGCTGAATTGCAGTACATTCACTTAAGACATTTTTCTTTGGTTCAGATGTCTTGGCTGCCTTTGAAGCTGCTGTGGTTTTGAAAGTATTAGAAAACGTTTTTCTTTAAAGCTAAGTCAACAATTCAGTATTACCAATAATTAAAATAATATTATACAAAATTTGAATAATGAGCAGGAATTTTGGAATGGACAATTGGAGCTTTCTGTATCACAAATCAATAATTTCATATCTCAAGGCACAGAACACGCTGTTTATGATCTTAAGATGATGTTAATTTAACACAAAATATTTTGGGGGTTAATTATCAACAGAGAAATAGAAAAGGTTGCTTGAATTTATTCTTTATTAGGAATTGCAATAAATCTCATGGCAAGTAGTACAGATGTTTTAGTTAGGTCCTTTGATAACTGTTTTTTACCAAAGCTTGTAATATTTTGTTTTGTTTGTATTTTACTTATACACCTTGTTTTGTTCAATTTTTATTTGTAACAAAAATATTTGTAAAACAATTCCACAAAAATTGGCATTAAGGCACTGCTGGTCACTATAGCTTGCCAAGTAAACAAAATATAATTGTTCTATCAGTTTTAATAGAATGAGAGCTAAAATTTATAGAAAGAAAAATTGCCAATATTTTTAATTTTCTGTTTTAATGTATAAATGCCGGGAGAACTGTGTGTAGGTTATGTGAATTTTGTATGTGTATACATATGTGTTACATTCTGAAATTGGTATTATCAGTTGGTTAAAAGGATAGATGTCTATATATAGGGTATTTCTTAATAACACCTGTTGTAGAGTCAAACCACTTCCTGCTGATATTTAGATTTACATAGAATTGATTGATGGCATTTCCTATAGACAGGGTTGGCATTCCCTTTAAAAATGTATTTGTGTTGTGGATTACAATATTTTGGGTGGCAGATATGATTGCTCTTATATATTCTTTGTCACAGAGAAAAACTACTACCTTTCAGGGTTTCAGGGTATCAAGGAGATATTTATACTCTAGAAGTAGAATATCATACCAAAGTTTAATTATACTCAGTGGCATTATTGAAGAAATAATTAATTGTCTCATATTAACATTAAAGTCATGAGATGTTACCCAGCAAAAATTTTCAGCTATTTCGAGACGTTGGTTAACTTATAGCACAGTGTAATATATTTGATATAAGGATAAACTAACTCATAACTGTATTGACTTTGGCATGGCAGCTACACTTTTAGTAAGGAATATGTCCAGAACATCACCCTGGGTTTTGGAAAAGTTTCAGTTGTAAATGCCTAAAGATGTTGATAAATTCAAAATAGAGCACATGCCCAAAGGCTGCTTAATGCCATTTCTCCACTAGTAACTAATAGCAATTTCATAAATCACTAAACCATTATTGAATGATGTAAAGCCTGTCTCATTACTATTATATTAGTACAGTGATTGGATGTCTCCAGAAAACCCTGAAAGTCACTAATAGAAAAATAAGCCCGGACGATGAGCCACTTCTTCAATAGATGTTGAATATTACATATGCAAGGCCTACATGAAGCAACCGTTAGGTGTTTGCACTATTTTGAACAGGTACTAAATGGAATATGCAGTTGGTCTGTCCAACTTGTGGTTATAAGTTATCAATTGTTGTGAATACATCTTCTTGATACTCTAAAATTTACAAATTCATTCCATAGGTATCTTAAGAATTATTCTGATTTTGGTCCATTTTTATAACATGAAAAATGGATCCTAAATACATGAAGAACCAAATATTTTTCCTTATAACCTGACTATATCCTGAGGTCATCTTTGGAAGATTTTATCTGGTTATCTGATTGGAATTGTTCAGAACTCAAAAGGCGTATTAAGAATAGGACTATTCTTAGTTAATAAGAAAGCATTTTCCCTTAGCTTATATATGAATATATTTTCATATTTTGATGACATAGTTTTATACTTTTTTAAGTATGACATTAAGCATGTTGTTGCTTAATTGCCCTTAAAATATTTATTCCAGGGCTGTGAAGAAAAATAATAAAAAACAATATAAGTATTGGCATTGTGATTTATGTCATTGTACATTTATTTTTGTATGTACAGTATTTGTACATGTAGTATAAACATATGGAAAGTACATTTTTGTCTGAAAGTGAATCATGCTACCAACATTATTATTCAAACATTTAACTGATACCAAGAGTGTGTTTTTAAAAACTGGCTAGGTGGCTGAACAACTTGCTAAAGTGAAAGAATTGCATGTTATTCATATTGGAATTCTAGATATTATCCAGTTTTTATTAACACAGAGGGTTGTGCAACTTAGAACTTTCCTTATTTCTAAATAAACATTGTTTGCTTATTTGTTTTATGTGAAAACCAGTAGATACTTTGTTTTATATCTCTGACTATTGTAAGAGCTGTGGATAGGCAAACAAATCCGTCTCTGAAATAAAAGTGACTTTGATGTGATATACAAACTGCTAGGACATGATAGCAACTTTAAACGTTTATCTTAGTAATCCCTCTGCTTTCAATTAGTGGTCATTTAGTGCACATGCAGTTTGTGTTCAAAGAGCATATTAATTTCAGTGTAAGATGAGAACATAGAAAAAATGATAAGCTGCTCTGGCAATAAAAATGTTTATTATAAATCATTGTGGGAATGAATATGAATGCAAATATTTAACTATATTGGTATAGCAAGGGAATGATCATAATAAAGCTGTGAACTAAAGAATTAAAATCTGAGGATCCTTCATGATTACGAGGAACACAATCATGATCAACATATGCTCTAAATCAGGATTGAAAATATTTCTAAATTGACAATTATCCAACAGCTGAATATATTCTTGTTTTGGAGTGAATAAAGGTTTCAGGGTAGAAACAAAACATGCAAAGGGGTTTTTTTTCCCCCTAGAAAGAAACAAAGATAGAAGTAATTAATAACCCTGACTCTGTGCCAAAAAAGCTTTCTTCTGACAACTCTAACTTAATTAAAACTTAAGACGTTTCAGTGGCCTCTGAAAGCTCTTGATGGGGTGAACTCTTGCAAACTCGTGAGAAAATTTTGTAAATTAAAGGAAAAAGATGTGTGTTACTAGTGGTGCCATGACTCTAATCCCTGACAGCCAAAGAATCTATTTAACCAAAGTCTTTTCTTTTAACTGGCTCACACCTGCAGGCTTACTGGCACTTCCTCTGCAACAGAAAGACCATTTTTGTGTGTTTTACTGGAGATCAGATAATAGCGGTCCTGCTGTTTCTTTTGTTTTTGTGCATTGTTCATTAGGTTGTGAGTAGCAAGCACGCTTGATATGCTTGGCTTACTTTTGGTAGTAAGTTCGGCAGAAAGCTTTAGGAGACACAATATTAGTGAAGATGGAAAAAATAGTTCAAATGAAAGTTACAGCGGAAGAGCAAAGTGACTGCCTCTTGTCACACAACCAAGTTACAAGAAATTGTGTTCTGGTTTGAATGGTTCTTGCTTTGTTCAAAAAGGATCCCATTGAAATTATCTTCTTTTAACTGATGCAATTCCCATTCAATCTGACTATCTGGGGTAGCATGTATAATTTTACCAGGTATACCGTATGAATAGGAATGTTCATGTTACTAGTAGGAGGAGAATGTCTATGCGATGAATGAGATGCATTTATTTCATGACAGACATT
>NC_091952.1:219261986-219349486 GCF_031021105.1 Erythrolamprus reginae
CATCCAGTTTCCACAATGGGCACTTTTTGCTGGAAACTGGAAATAAATTCCAGAAAGCAAATATAATTATGTTTTTAGGTCATGTGATTGTAGAATGCTGCAAACAGCTATAAGGATGAGGCAGTTGGTAAGCCCCCAAAATGCAATCACATGACTGTAAAGGTATTCGGCCATCATAACTTTTAAAGCAGTTTATAGTTCTAGGGAGGGCTGTTATAATTTTGAATGGTCTTTAAGCTACTGGTCATAAATCAAGGACTACCCGTACAGGATTGTATCCTCAAAAAATTAAGATTTATATAGAAGAAAATGTATCAACACTGCCTTATTGTTTGATATGCCTTATTTTCTTAGTAGGAATGCATATATAAGAACATACAACATCTGTATTAGTTTAAAGAGAGTTCAAAGCAAATGAACCATTTATCAGCTATTTATTACTGTCTTTAACAGGGACAATTTTAATTTAGTGCAACATTTGAAACTTGATCCATTTTAATAGTTGAAAATCTTGATCTGTTTTGGTTAATATTATAGACTTTTTTTCCCTTGAAGGATCAGGAAAGATGATATTTTTTAAAATGGGTGAAGAGCAGTGGCCATTTTGAACTAAAAGGCTGCATTTATTTCCACTATGCCAAGAGTTGCAAAGGCTGGATGAGGTACCCAACAGAGGACACACCTGAGTGTAGTGATTCAAATGAAAATCATAGATTTGAACTCTAACTTAACCTTCTCTATGAAGCATAGAAAATATATCTGCTTATTTCACACTATAAAAGTTTATTTCCCAAAGACTATTTTCAGTACAGTAGTCCCTCGCTATACCACGCTTCACCTACTGCGGCTTCACTTCATCGCGGGTTTCTGAGGAAGTCGATCGGCAGATTTAAGCAGCCCGCCGAACTCGATCGGCAGGTTTTTAAAAAGAAATAAATATCTAAAATTGTAAATACTGTACTGTATTTAAATACTGTATCTAAAATAAATACTGTGTGGGAAGGGTTTATAAACACTTAAAACAATGAAAACTTACCAAACAATTACAATATAAATACTTAAGTACTATCAGTCGATAAATTCCCCATCGCGGATTTCACCTATCGCGGCCAGGTCTGGAACGTAGGTGAGGGACTACTGTATTACCAGGATGCAAAAGAAGAAAAAAAAGTAAAAAATGTTGAAGGTTTTTCCATCTCAGATGTGAAAACTCATTTTGTCTCAGTTCTGGGCAGAAACAGAATTTTCTAATTTGTTGAGATATGCATACGCTTGAAAGGTCTAATTTCACATACAACCTTGTCAAAATAGGACAATGTACATACCTGGTCTAATTTTCTTTTTAATCAGTGATCTCTCAGAAAAGGGGTGTTCATCTTTTATACAAAGACAGTCAAGAACGATGGGGGGATATAAGAAGTGGACAAAATAAATAAATCTCATAGGGAAAAGAGTTACAAGAGACTTGGTGTAGAATAGAGATCTCAAACCTGCTCGCATTGCAGGCTGTATCATGACATATCATGATGTTTTTTGTTTTAGTGGAGCTTGGGTGAGCATGGCCTGCAAGGGTCATCTCTCGCCAGTGGGCTGCCAGTTTGACAGCCTGGTTAAGAACTAAGCCAATATATTTTTGCTCAATATAATTATAAGCACCTTTTTGTTGGTAGGGTTAAATCGCTCCGAGTCTTCAGAGAGGGTTGGCATACAATCTAATAAATAAATAAATAAAATAAAATAAATAAATCATCTTCAAAATGGGCATTTTCTTTGTGCTGGTTTTAAATACAGTAATTGACTGGAATTGATATGGAAAATAGTATGGTGCGTGAACAATATAAAAAGAGATTGTACAAGATTTAAAACATCTAAGTTAGTCATCTTTCCAAGTCTTTTTCTATTTGATCTTTGATTTGAGTTAATTAGTGGCTTAAAACAAAGAGAGACTTTTTTTGAGGTGGGAGAAATGTTAAAAATTCAGCACTATTTTTTATCACTAAATATTTGACCAATGAAGTATTTTCTGTTTGTATTAAATGATAATAAATGTTCAGAAGTTTGCTTATAAAACAATTTTTATTCACTTTCCATTGAATGGAGATTCCTATTTTATTGTTCAATAGGATAAAAGTAAAAATGACTTTTTCTATATAAAATTGGCTGGTTATTTCTGGAAATGAAACATAGAAACATAGAAACATAGAAGTCTGACGGCAGAAAAAGACCTCATGGTCCATCTAGTCTGCCCTTATACTATTTTCTGTATTTTATCTTAGGATGGATATATGTTTATCCCAGGCATGTTTAAATTCAGTTACTGTGGATTTATCTATCACGTCTGCTGGAAGTTTGTTCCAAGGATCTACTACTCTTTCAGTAAAATAATATTTTCTCATGTTGCTTTTGATCTTTCCCCCAACTAAATCATTTCTGTTAAGTCATTTTTGTTCTGTCTGCCTATATTATCAGAATTAAAAAGAAAATTCTTATTTTTTAAGGAGTCTATTTTCCAAGTTATATTCTCAAAAAACTAAGTGGTAGCATATGAGCATTTTAGTTAAGAGCTTTTGTTTTGTTTTGTTTTTTTGCTCATTGTTTCTTCTAGCTTCTTTTCAAATCCTCTGGACCGCTTGTAATTTCCTCTGTGCAGGCTCATCAGCAACAGAAGGTAAACATAATAGATGTGAGGAATTTTTGGAGATTTATGAGGTTTAGTTTTGGAATCATACACAGTGTCTGGTGACCCAAGTACATAACCGCATGTGGATGTCACAAATTGTAAATAGAGCCAGAGCATTTTTAGCTGTGCTTTAAAATCTGATTTAAGAATAAAAAATAATTCTGCAATAAAGCACTTGATAATGGCCTCCGCTCACTCAGCTTTCCTTACTATAAACAAGAAGTTTTTTCTATGAAAAATATATAAATTTACCCATCATTATATAAATTACAAATAACCTCCTTTAAAAAACATTTTTAGAACTGTATTATTATAAATCTTTTAGATGATGGATGGATGGAGGGATGGAGGGATGGATAGATAGAAAGAAAGACAGACAGACAGACAGACAGACAGACAGACGGATGATGATAGGAGAAAGAGAAAGAGAGAGAGATAAAAGCAGGCATGCACACGCACAAATTGAAATACATCCTACTGATTTTAATCATGCTCACACTTAGATAAATCTTTACAAGAAATATGTTTTAGTGTACAGAGTAATAAAGTTCCCACAATGGAATTATTTGAACAGAGAACATGATAGTTAGAAAATATGAAACTATTCTGATCTCAAAAGAGATTGTTTTTTTCTGGCATTTAGCATCCTTTGCTGAATATAATCTATGAAATATATAATAAACAAAATGCTTTCTCTCAAAATTTGCTTTAATTTTCCCTCACATATTCTCTCCCTCCTTTCTTCCCTCCTCTCTCTCTCTCTCTCTCTCGTTTTCTCTCTCTCTCTTTCTCTCTCCTATCAATTCATCATCTGACTAAAGGATTTATAATAATGCAGTTCTAAAAAAATGCTTTTTAAAGGAGGTTATTCAAAATGTCCATAGTTGATACATAAAGTAATGTGCAAACAACCAGAGGATTTGTTTTTGATGCTTTTATTGAAATAAAAACAGTGGTACCTCTACTTAAGAACTTAATTAGTTCCGTGACCAGGTTCTTGAGTAGAAACATTTTACAAAAAAGCAATTTTTCCCATAGGAATCAATGTAAAAGCAAATGTATGCAAACCCATTAGGAAAGAAATAAAAGCTCGGAATTTGGGTGGGAGGAAGAGGAGGAAGAAAAGGAGGAGGAGAGTCGCTGTCGAAGGAAGAAGGTGAAGTGAGGGGAATCAAAAAAATCCAAAACCTTAAGGCTTAAAAAAAAGAGGGACCCAGTGGCTTTATGTAGATGTTAAATAGTAGGGGGGGAGGACAGACCCCTGTGGCATCCCACAAAGGAGGGGACGAGGGGTGGACCTCTACCGCCCACCCAACATATCAGAGCACATCTGATCCTCCAGCACTTGGCCTGCAATTCTCTGCATTCTTCCAGGCCCAGCTTGCTGAGAAGGGAGGAGCAGCCCTGATGCCTCCACTGCCCTCCCTCCCAGGGCCCCAGCTATTGCTGGCCAGCTTCCTCAAAGGCGCAGTGCATTTCAAAGGTGGTAGCTCACGTTGGAGGTGTTGAACAATGGGACAGCTATGAGCGCCAGGCCAGGCCTTTCCACCATTCAACTTGCCAACGGGATTCTGCCAGGCCAGCCACCCTCCCTCTCGCTGGGTTTTGTGCTTAGCATTTGGCTGGGAGAAGGGAGCGCTTCCCCACGCCACCCCCTACTTTCGCTTGGCCCCGCTGATGAGGAAGGAGGAAAGCCAGGCTTGGCGGATGGCCCTACCCCACAAAATCCGCCACTGCTGTTTTTCTAGCCCTCTTTGCTGGTGGCAACAGCAAAATCCAGAACAAAGGCATGGGTGCTTTGCTTTTGCACTAAGGCTTCTCCCATTGCCACCACTGCAACAGAGCGACAGCTCTTTCATCCCTCTGCAGTGGCAGGGTGACATGGAGCAACAGCAAAGAAATAAAAGAGCCCCATGCAGTCTTGGAGCTGCAGGTTGCCGGCTCCCATTCTAGATAAACTGTAATTCATAAGAGTGAAAAGTGTGTAAGATTCTATTATGTTCTATGTCAAGAGAAGGATGAATGGATTTAACTCAACAGTTTCTGTGTAGATTAATAAGTAAATGTGTGTGTGTGTGTCAGTGTTCCCTCTAATTTTTTTTTTGGGGGGGGGGCGGAAAAGTATAGTGTCTGAGCGGCAATCCCTTCGGGACTGGGCGGCACAGAAATAATAAATAAATAAATAAACAAACAAATAAACAAACAAACACCCCACCCTGTTTTGCCTCAGAGAATTTCAAAATAAAATACTGTACTGTCTATAACAGTGAGCTCATAATAGGGCAACTCTATCAATATCAAAATGCCACTTAAATAGTTGAGCTAGTTTCAAACTAGATTTTGATTTTCTTTCTCTCATCCTTACTCCCATTCTTTTTCTTTTTCTTTTCCTTCCTCTCTTTTTTCTATCTGTTTCTCTCTCTTCCTCTCTCTCTCCTTCCCTCTCACTCTTTCCCTCTCGGCTTCTGGGCAGGTTTGAAAAACTCTGAGTTGATGATGATTTTTAAGTGAGCGATTGCTCACTGCTCAGCTTAGAGGGAACTATGGTGTGTGTGTGTGTATGACATTTTCAAGTTGTCAGCAAAACAAGCTTGTTTTTTGCAAAGATTCTGAAAATGAAACTCGTGCCCACCAAATTTCTTGAACCAGACCTAAAAAAATGACTACAGTGGTACCTCTACCTAAGAATGCCTCTACTTACGAACTTTTCTAGATAAGAACCAGGTGTTCAATATTTTTTTGCCTCTTCTCAAGAACCATTTTCCACTTAAGAACCCGAACTTCTGAAACTAACCGGAAAAGGCAGGGAGAAGCCTCCATGGGGCTTCTCTAGGAATCTTCTAAGAAGAAACAGGGCCGGAAAAGGCAGGGAGAAGCCTCCATGAGGCCTCTCGAAGAAACAGGGCCTCCACCCTCCCTGCGGTTCCCCCAATCGCATACATTATTCGCTTTTACATTGATTCCTATGGGAAAAATTGCTTCTTACAAAATTTTCTACTTAAGAACCTGGTCACAGAACGAATTAAGTTCATAAGTAGAGGTACCACTGCATTCTGTTATAAATATACCTGAAAAAAATAAAGGGAACACTCAAATAAACACATCCTAGGTATGAATGAATGAAATATTCTCATTGAATACTTTGTTAAGTACAAAGTTGAATGTGTACAACAGCATGTAAAATTGATTGTCAATCAGTGTTGCTTCCTAAGTGGACAGTTTGATTTCACAGACGTTTGATTTACTTGGAGTTATATTGTGTTGTTTAAGTGTTTCCTTTATTTTTTTGAATAGTGTATATTTCTGTGTATTTTTTTCTTTTTCTATAATATATCTATTAACTATGTGAATTATTAACTGATAGTATAAATAGACATATTAATGTATATGTGTTAAAATGTTGCTGTAGATTGATAATTTTAAAAGTAAGACATTTAAATTCTGTTATAATTCTTAATAATAAAAGTTAAAAAGACTAATGTACAGTAGATATTTACATTCATTCTCATGAATGTACAACTACATAGCCAATATTTTCGTTATATAGGTTTATGAGTTTTAGGCTAGTTATTGACTTAGAAAATGTAAAAGCTGTTGACATTCTGTCAAAATTAATGTAGATATCAATCCAACAATAGCCCCTCATATATATATATATACAGTATAGGAGCAAGTATTTTTTATCCTGATACAGAAAAGCAGTCATGTGTAAGATTTAATATACATCCTAATCTATCTTGTCATTGCACTAGCCATGGGTGAAGTGCTAATGTATAGGCAACCATTTTACTTTTCTTTTCACATAGTGGAATAGATACACATGACTGACAATCAAATATGTACTCTATAATTATTTTCAGAACAGTCAGATATGTACAAGAAGGATAAGATTTATCCTTTATATTAAACATCAGAAGCCTTACTTTAATGTAAAATAAAAGCAATGTTTGAGCTAGAAAAATGTGTATATTTCCAAAGCAATAGCTTTTTGAAATCACGTTTAGTTTTTAAAAATACAAATAAATGTACTCTGTGACTATAGCTAAGCTTAATTGTACAAAACATAGTGGAACTTACTCCAAAGAAACAAGCATAAAATGTTATTGTTATGTATTTAACACTTCTTTTATATTGAATGTATTGGCTTTTTCTTGCCAAACAGATTGTCTATATCATGTTGATTGTTCACTATTAGAATTATTTACTTTTTTCTAATCCAGATATTTTATTAGCTATCTATTGATTCCTCGTGACATATTTAAAGTAACTGAAAATAAAATATATTCTCTGCTACATCTTTGTGAGTCTTGGCAAGAACTAGGAACTTGGATATTACATTTTAACATAAGATATTTTTGATGTAATTCCAGCTTTTTAATAATTAAAAATTATATGTTTTATATATCCTTAATAAAAGATAAACTTCAGCTTCATAATAATTTATTTTCTTCACATTAAGGATTTATTTACAAAGATACCTTAGTTCACAGAAAGCAGACACTATAGTAAAAAAACCCGCTTCAAATTATTCATAAGTATGAACTGCTAGAGAAAATGTAAAAGGAGGGGGCTCTGAGTCAATGTACATCAATTTTGTGTATATTTTACTTAGAAGCCAATATCCCTATGTTCGAGGGATATTTTTAAATTGCAGCTTTAGCATTTAGGCATAACTAAAGTACTTCTTTATAGACCTATTTGAAGCATATTATAGTGTAATATGAGTGCTGTAGCTTCAAATATTTCTTGTAAGACACAAGACGCACATCTTTAACAGTATGATCCTGATTATTTTACTCAGAAATACATTATTGCATTGGATTCGGTTTATTATTATTAACTTTCGTTATTCTAAATCAACTATTCCTATACTCTATTGATGAAAGTAGTTTGTAATCATTGTGCTTCAGCATATGTGAAGTGTGGAATAATAGGTTGGTGCATGAAAACAAGGAATTTATGTTAACTAGATAAATAGCAATCTTTGTCCCTAAAATAACTATCACCTCCCTCACTTTATTCCTGATATTCAAATGTTATTTTTCACATCCTGGATTTGCTTGTAGAGGCCTTTGTTGGATTAAATTATTTTGATTGATAATGTAAGATCTCTATAGTGGATAAGAATATAAATGACATCAATATCCACATTCAATATAAATTCATGCTTTGGTTATATTTGTTCTTAATGTCAAGATGGTACAACTAGAATGCTGTTGACATACAGAAGAGCATTAAAATCTTATTTTCTTATTAGGGGCTCTTTCTAATAGTATTTTGGCCAAATTATATGGAAGGTGGGATCTTTATAACATTGGATAATAATTAAGTTCTTTTCGCTGATGCTTTCTAATTTAACCTACAGTATTTTGTTTGTTTTTCATCAAAGTGGTATTAAAAAAATTGATGTATAAACTAGTTAAGACAGTTGGCCAGATTTATTAACGCATAAAGTTTGGTTAAGCTTGATTGATTGGTTGATTGATTAGATTTATAATTTAACTATAATTTCCATACATTCACTGACAAACCAAGGGTCTACAAAGTTTTATACATAATTCTAACATTCTTAAAAGGGTCACATATCTCATGGATTTCAATTTATTGCTAGAATCGACATAAAACCTACATAGAGTTTTCCCCCGGTAGAATGAGATTACTGTGCTAAAACTAAGGTGAATAACTGCAGATCTGTTATTTATACATTTATACATTTCTGATTTTAAAATTCCTTTTTAAAAGGATTTCAAATTAACCTATGTGTAATATGAGCTATCTGCAGGGGTGGGCTGCTGCCTGGACCGGGGGTGGTGGTAACGCAGTTGGGTAGTGAAAATGGAGCTCCACCCCAGAGCACCCAATTTGCATTGAAAGAAAATGCAGGGCATCCTGCATAAGCCACACCCACAGTGTGGTCGTAAAAATTTTGGTAGCCCTTCACTGGGTATTTGGGTAACTATTCTTCCTTATACAAGGCAGTGATCATTGTCAAGTTGCTTGTTAATTTTTAAAAGAATGTTATTGTGGATTAAGTTGGGTGACCTGGAATCAGGCAAGGCACAGTAGTAATCTGAATAGGGATCTAAGCAGTTTGTGAGTAGTTCAATTTGCTGTAAAATATACATTACTCACATTGAATAATTCATTCAGGCTCATCAATTACCTAAGACTCATTTGGTCCATATTGCTGAACTGAAAGTTCGAGAACAATAAGATGCAATGTTGCAAAAGGATTCCCTGGCAGTACTGTATTACCTTTTCAGTTGTAAGTTACTAGAGAACCAGGCCTGTAATCTTTGAAATGTTCCTAAAGTTTGACATGTAAGATAGTTGACTATAATATTCATAATTTTCAATGACATTTCTGTTCAGATCACAATAACTGAAATGTGCCAAATAAAATAAACACCATATAGAATTTAAGGAATGGTGGATTGTTACCTTTTTTTCTCCTCCCCAGGGATCAAAATATTAGAAGTATAATCTTGGCAAGGGAAGGACTTCCAGGGCTTCTTGTTCAACAGGAGTAATTTTTCTATTGTATTTCCTCCTATTGCAAGCTGCTATAAAATCTCTGGCAAGAAATGAGAAGATAGCAGCTTTCAGGAGTAATGCCATTTGGTTATTGATGGCAACTGATTAATTTTGCTTCTAATAAAATTCTTGTGATAAGAGATATTCATGTTAAGGACATACTAACATGTTAAGGTTAGAGCTGGGGTGGCGCAGCAGGTAGAGTGCTGTACTGCAGGCCACTGAAGCTGACTGTAGAACTGTAGGTCAGTAGTTCAAATCTCATCACCGGCTGAAGGTTGACTCAGCCTTCCATCCTTCTGAGGTGGGTAAAATGAAGACCCGGATTGTGGGGGCAATATGCTGGCTCTATTTAAAAAGTGCTATTGATAAAATGTTGTAAGCCACCCTGAGTCTAAGGAGAAGGGCGGCATAAAAATAAAATAAATAAAAATAAATAAAATAAATACTTCTATTGCAAATATTGAATATATTTACTATGTTCAAGTATACTTGAATTCTTAAATATTTTTCTTTCACGTGAACGTATTTTTAAACTTTTTAGAACTATTATTAACAAACATTTAAGAAAGTATAATTATATGTATATATAAGGCTCTGCATTCATTAATCCAATGTCTTGATATTATAAAGTGCAAAATCTGAAAAATGTTCTTAATTACAAATCATTATTTTCTAATTATGTAGTATAAACATCTATTTTGAAGATTATCAGCATTCATTTTAAAATAAAATAAAATATATCAATATCAATGCAGTGTATATTAAAATTTCAATTTCTAATTTTTCTCCAAATATATATATTTATTTAGTCTCTTTGTGGCATGATGGACAGAAAACAAATTTAATAATAAATAATACATGTATTTAATATTTGCATACAAAGTGAGTAGGCAGAGGTGTACTTAACTACATCTACAGCTACAGAGGTGTACATCTACATCATAATGCTTGGAATAATCCTTGTGGTGAACACAACTAGGAATGATACATTAGTATTAGATTGCCAAAAATTTGGTAATATCTTTTTAGATCAACAAATTTCATTCTAAGATTTTGTGAGCAACTCCCTGCATTAATGATTGATTTGATTGTCAGTGATTATGTTTGAGCTAGAAAAATGTTTTGTAGTAGTTTCCATTTTAAATATTATTTTATCATTTGCAAGTCTTATTTTTAAAGAAGTAGGAGTTGGCTAAAAAAAAATATTACGAACATAATCCAAATCATGAAACAATATCGACTACATATTCAGCAGCCAAGCTCTGAAAGCAACATGGAGTTTGGTGGGTGCAGAGGAGGGGAACCAGTTCCCCCCTCCCATATTGTATGAAAAATTATATTCAGTCTTTCTTATCCAAAGCAATTATTTCAGTAGTGTAAATAATGTCGGCTTCTTGGCTACATTACCCCAGAAGTACACAAATGATAAAGAATTCTATTTGCGCATGTTTATACTTAGATACAACAATTAATTGTAGGAAGAGTTTTTTTTCCTCCATAGGGCTATGCTTTCTCCAGGCTCTCCATCTGCTCTTTTTGACACCCCTGTCATTAACTGTCATTTTCCTTTAAATATACAGTGGAGCTGAAAGGCCAGCTCTATACCACATCATTTCAGATTAGGGGCACTTCGTTTGAGCTGAACACTGTTTAGGTGTCAGAAAGAAGTCTCTGACCTCTCTCGCACCACATTGCTGCAGGCCCTTAATTAGTACTGACTCCAGCCATTACTGCAGAAAGGACAAAGGCGACCACATCATTTTTCTACTTAGGAAGTTAGCGTCTGACCTAATAACTTGTCCAGACTCGTACGACACTGTAATGACCACACAATGGCAGTGGGATTATTTGTCAAATTCTTCCCTCCCCTAAACCTAGGATAATCAGGAAAGTTAAGAGTTGTATCTTTCATACATTCAAGGGTTATTTTAGAATCTGAAGTCAGCTGATCTTACAATAATGAACAATGGACAGAGATAGAATACAAGACAAGGCAGCAATATGCAGCCTTTGGTATAGAGATAGAAACAAAGAAATACTCTCTTCATCCCACATGATCTCTCACAATTTAATTAAGTGGAAATTTTCCTGAGACCTTGGGTAGATATTGCTGCAAATAATTTATATAAACCATCAACACTTCATACTGTCTTTAATGGACTTTGATAATTGTCAGAATTGTATGGTGTAGTAATTCAATTTCAAATGGCGATAATACTTGTATTTCTGTAATATTCCGGCTGTTAAGAGGAGGAAGTATAATAGAAATAAGCTGTATTTTAAGACAATATTATATAGATATAAATACACTCTTTGCCTAGCATTTTGATTGGAAATGTTTATCAAACAATGAATCTGCTGAAATAAAAAAAATGGATGACCTTGAGCCTTTACTATTGTTACTTTGGGTTTTATATAATGTAATAGCAGCCATATTCTTTGACATTCTGAATATAATTCTTATGTGTATCAAGAGGAAAAGGTGACATTCTGCCCTGTTTTCTTCTACCTTTTTATAATGCAAATTTGCATGATCCATGGTATCAGTGGAAAATTACACGTATCATATGACAGAGTTACTCACAATCTAAATAATTGAAAATATAAATATAGAATTGTAGCCATCTATATAGGTGTGAATACAATTATGTCACCAGACTGAAGGAGGAAGAAACTTACCCAAAACACTGTATACTATATCTTTGCGTTAGTAGTACTAAGGTTAAATTAAAAAATGTACCGTACATTCTAAAATACATTGCATGGTTAGAAGCAATATTTTTGTGATAGTGTTGTGTAGTTAGAAAAAGAACAGAAGCTATCATATTTTCAAGTGTGCCTAGCTGGAGGCATTTCTAAAGGTGTGCTGCATCTTGTGATATTAGGTAGCAGTACTAAAATGAAATAGTTCTCTATGATATCTCTGTGATACTATTGAAAGAAAGGACAACTAGCGTTGACTTTTATAAACCAACTTATTTTTATACAAAATAACTTTTAGGTGCTAACATTTACATTTATGTTAATGCTGTGTCCCATGGGATTGAGCAGCATAGAAGTCAAATTGATGATGATAATAATAATAATAATAATAATAATAATAATAATAATAATAATAATAATTTGAAATTAAGTGTTAATTGCATACGTATATTCTATTTATTTTTTCAAAAAAAATAATAGTGAAATTTTGATCGTATGTTATCAAGACTTTTCAATGAGTTTCATTCAGATACCTAGTAGAGTGGTACCTCTACTTAAGAACGTCTCTAAGAATTTTTCTAGATAAGAACTGGATGTTCAATATTTTTTTGCCTCTACTTAAGAACCATTTTCTACTTAAGAACCCGAGCCTGGAAAAATTTTCCAGGAAATTTGAGAGCAGCACGAAGGCCCTGCCGGTTTCCTGCCATTCCCCTTTTAATCCCGGCCATCTCGAGCTTTTCTGGGCTGCCAGAGGAGCCTTTCGGTGATGCTTAAGGAGGCGTTGGCAGTCCAGAGCGAACAAAGCATTTTCCTTTCTCTGGGCTCTTGGAGAGGGAATAAACCTCTGCCAGCGCCCGGAGAAAAGAAACGCTCCCTTTGCTCTGGGCAGAGACTGTCCTCCTCCTCTTCTTCCTCCTCCTCCTCCTCCTCTCACTCAAATTCCAAGCTTTTATTTTTTTCCTAATGGTTTTGCATGCATTATTTGTTTTTACATTGATTCCTATGGGAAAAATTGCTTCTACTTACAACGAATTCAGTTCTTAAGTAATCTGTGAATGTATGTATGTGTGCTTTCAAGTTAGTTTTTTACTCTGTGTCTGTCTAGGCAAGATCCTGCAGACAAGATTTCAGGAGTGGTTTACTATTGCCTTCTTCCTAGGACTAGGACAGAGTGACTGACCTAAGGTCACCCAGGTAGTTTTGTGCCTAAGGTGTAACTAGAACTCATGGTCTCCTGATTTTGAACTGTAACCCACTAAGCCATGTGGAAAAGAATGCAGTAGGACAGATTGTATCCACTGGAGTCTCTTAAAATAGGACTACCTTGTGTTATTTCTTAAGGTATAAATTACCTCTGACATTGCTATAGTTGTACAATTCCTTATTACATAGTCTGGGAATGTTATTTCCATGGATTCTATTACGTATAAGCCTGTTAAGCCTACTTTTGGCTTCAAAAAATCATTGGGGGCTTCAAAAAGGGATTGAACAGGCTTCAGGAAAGGATTGCATCAATTCATGAAAGTCATGGGGATTTAGCCTTGATAGTAGTGTAACTGCCTCTTAAAGCCATCTGCTGGGATACTAAGGGTATTCCTTGTGCAGTTGGTTGGTCACTGTGAGAACAGTTTGCTAGTCTAGATGGGTCAAGGGTCTGATCCAGCAAGACAATTCTTATGTTCTTGCGAAATATCAAGATTTCTTCTATGAAATATGATAGCAGAAATTAAGAAAGAATTTTCATTGTAGTCATAAAATGGACTTAGCATTACAGTAACAGTTCTTAGATTTGTTAGCTACTCTTCTAGGCATGACCGCAAATTGTTGATTCTATTTTTAATAGCAGTTAAACTTGGTATAACCAAATTAAGTTTTGATTAATAATAGAACATAGTAAATTTAATATTACATTTATACAAGAACAGATTTGGTTAATTCGCAATAAAAACAAAAGTGTTTAATTAATCCTTGTAGCTCTATGGGAAAAAAGTAAGGGAAATATATGATTGCTAAGATTAATTTATATAATATTAGTGAAATAAATCATAACTTAACTTTTATTTCAGCAAAATGAATGGACTAATGCACTAATAATAATAATAATAATAATAATAATAATAATAATAATAATAACAACAACAACAGAGTTGGAAGGGAACTTGGAGGTCTTCTAGTTAAACCCCCTGCTTAGGCAAGAAACCTTATACTATTTCAGACAGATGGTTATCCAAAATCTGCTTCAAAAGTTCCAGTGTTAGAGCATTCACAACTTCTGGAGGCAAGCTGTTCCACTGATTAACTGTTCTGTGTGTTCAGTTCTGGAGGCCTCACCTACAAAAAGATATTGACAAAATTAAACGGGTCCAAAGACGGGCTACAAGAATGGTGGAAGGTCTTAAGCATAAAACGTATCAGGAAAGACTTAATGAACTCAATCTGTATAGTCTGGAGGACAGAAGGAAAAGGGGGGACGTGATCGAAACATTTAAATATGTTAAAGGGTTAAATAAGGTTCAGGAGTTAAGTGTTTTTAATAGGAAAGTGAACACAAGAATAAGGGGACACAATCTGAAGTTAGTTGGGGGAAAGATCAAAAGCAACGTGAGAAAATATTATTTCACTGAAAGAGTAGTAGATCCTTGGAACAAACTTCCAGCAGACGTGGTTGGTAAATCCACAGTAACTGAATTTAAACATGCCTGGGATAAACATATATACATTGTAAGATAATATACAGGAAATAGTATAAGGGCAGACTAGATGGACCATGAGGTCTTTTTCTGCCGTCAGTCTTCTATGTTTCTATGTTTCTGACAGTCAGGAAATTTCTCCTTAGTTCTAAGTTACTTCTCCCCTTGTTTAGTTCCACCCATTGCTTCTTGTTCTACCCTCAGGTGCTTTGGAGAATATATTGACTCCTTCTTTATGGCAACCCCATAACCTGGACACATTTCTTTACAAAGGATATATTACTTTCAAATTCTCCCAATTAGTATTAAATTCTTAAAGAACTCAGATTTGTCATTGCTAACCCCCTGACTGATTTGTTTAACCAATCCCGTTTAACAGGAGATGTTCCTGAGAATTGGAGAATGGCCAATGTTGTGCCTATCCACAAGAAGGGCAGTAGAGAAGAAGCTAGTAACTACAGGCCAGTTAGCTTGACATCAGTTATAGTTAAAATGATGGAGACTCTACTCAAAAAGAGGATAAATCAGCACCTAAAAAACAATAACTTATTGGACCCAAATCAGCATGGCTTTAGGAAGGCAAATCATGTCAGACTAATCTCATTGATTTCTTTGACTATGTCAGAAAGGTGTTGGATGAAGATGGTGGCGTGGATATTGCCTATCTGGACTTCAGCAAAGCCTTTGATATGGTTCCACATAAAGAGCTGATAGATAAATTAGTGAAGATTGGACTTAATCCCTGGATAGTTCAGTGGATTTGCAGCTGGCTGAAGAGTAGACAACAGAGAGTTATTGTGAATGGCGAGTATTCTGAGCAGAGACAGGTTACAAGCGGTGTGCCAAAAGGGTCTGTTCTGAGTCCTATTCTTTTTAATATGTTTGTGAGTGATATAGGGGAAGGTTTGGTAGGGAAGGTTTGCCTATTTGCCGATGATTCTAAAGTGTACAATAGGGTTGATATTCCTGGAGGCTTCTCTAATATGGTAAATGATTTAGCTTTACTAGATAAATGGTCAAAGCAATGAAAACTGCAGTTTAATGTTTCCAAATGTAAAATAATGCACTTGGGAAAAAGGAATCCTCAATCGGAGTATTGTATTGGCAGTTCTGTGTTAGCAAAAACTTCAGAAGAGAAGGATTTAGGGGTAGTGATTTCTGACAGTCTCAAAATGGGTGAGCAGTGTGGTCAGGCGGTAGGAAAAGCAAGTAGGATGCTTGGCTGCACAGCTAGAGGTATAACAAGCAGGAAGAGGGAGATTGTGATCCCGCTATATAGAGCACTGGTGAGACCACATTTGGAATACTGTGTTCAGTTCTGGAGACCTCACCTACAAAAAGATATTGACAAAATTGAACGGGTCCAAAGTCAGCCTATAAGAATGGTGGAAGGTCTTAAGCATAAAACGTATCAGGAAAGACTTAATGAACTCATCTGTATAGTCTGGAGGACAGAAGGAAAAGGGGGGACATGATCGAAACATTTAAATATGTTAAAGGGTTAAATAAGGTTCAGGAGGGAAGTGTCTTTAATAGGAAAGTGAACACAAGAACAAGGGGACACAATCTGAAGTTAGTTGGGGGAAAGATCAGAAGCAACATGAGAAAATATTATTTTATTGAAAGAGTAGTAGATCCTTGGAACAAACTTCCAGCAGACGTGGTTGGTAAATCCACAGTAACTGAATTTAAACATGCCTGGGATAAACATATATCCATCCTAAGATAAAAATACGGGAAATGGTATAGGGGCAGGCTAGATGGATCATGAGGTCTTATTCTGCCGTCGGTCTTCTATGTTTCTATGTTAAATTATTGATTATTGTTAAATGTCCTTTATGGTTACATTATACTTATTTGATGTGATTAGATTGTAACTAAGAAGAAGCCATTTTAGATGCTTTTTGTTGAAAATTTGCAAGTAGAAGAAATATCAACTTGTCTATTCTAATTAATGGATATTTTCCTCTTTTCTTTAAAAGCTGTAAAATATATATTTAAATACATTTAACAACTACGAAGAAAAAAATTCAAGAAAAATGTTATGAGAAGTACCATAAACAAAAGACATATTTGAAAAAGAATCACAGTTGGACTGACAAATATTATTCATTATTTGAGACTTCTTTCCCTATTTCTGATCTATGTAAGAGTCAAGAAAATGATGTCATTCCCAGCTTTTCTTATTTTTAGGTGATTCTTTCTGTATGTGCATCTGGCCAAATGCATGCATGTAAAAATTCTATTTATTATGAAAATACAATTTGGGAAAGCATCTAGGTTTAAATTATATTCAACTTTGTTTTTAACTTAGTTTTAATCAGCTGGTTCTTCTGAACAAGGTATAGAATTGATAGCCATTATTGATTGCTTGTAGCATTACCTAATCTTCACTAAATGTAGGAAGCTTTTCAGATTTAGAAAGGTGGCAGAAAATGTCTAGTAATGATGCTGCTGGGAATTCAGGCTCAATATTGTGGTCAGAATAAAAGGGATGTAACTGTAAGAGGTATTTATTATAAGCCTATTGGCTTTGCTAAACGTTTTCAAGGTAGTATAATAATGTTTTGATAATGATGTTGTGTTTACCAGATGCTTCTAAATTTCATTTTTTTCTCAAGGTAATGTCAACATAATATCTGGGTTACTATGCTGTTTCACATATCTTAAAGCACCTTATATCATAACTCCAGTAAGCTGAGGAAAGAAAACAATGCAATATCAAAGAGAGAAGGGTAGCATTAGGAATTCAATACAGGCAAGTCTTACAAGAAATCACTAATATAAACATGACCTTCTCTCTGTTGCAATAATTATCCTAATCTAAATGATGGCATTTTTAGCATGATTTTCCTTTTCTGCCTTCTTTGTTTTCATTTTTATCTGGTTATTTCATTGGTGAATAATTGCTAAAGGGAAACCATTATAGAAGGTGAGCATTCAGTCTTTAAGAGAACTTGCTGGTAGCTATTGCCACATTTGAACCTCACTAATATATGTAAATTAAAAACTATAGTGCTCAGATTGCTCCTGATTCAAATGAAAACTGAATCTGATCATTGCAATCTTCAAGCCAGGTATTATCAATGGACTAGTAAGCTGCTGAAGATAAATTGTACTGAATAGCTTGTGGATAGAATATTTTATTTATCTCAGTTCTCTATCATGCAGCACTGCATAAAATAAGAATGATTCATCAAGGATGAGAGCTGGTGGTTTATGAAATGCATTGCTAACGGCAAGTGGGGTTTTTTTGTTCTTTTTAATTGAGAAGACAAAGGAACTCACAAGGGGTATTTAGTAATCAGCATGAATTACTTCTAGGTATAAACGTCAATGGAAAAAAATTAAAAATACATTTTCTATATGAGAAACCTAGTGCTGTGGCTGCTATACTTTAATTGCATATTAACCTCTAGCATTTTAGACCACTTATTTTCAGAGCTCTTTATTTTGAGAGTAAAATTATATAATCACATATAACAGGATTATTATATTGAAGAAATTTCTGCTCTCTTTGTAGTAAATATGTTTTCTGTGGCTTGCATACAGTATTTTAGCTTGCATTGAGCATTCTGTTTATTCAGAAAGACATGAAAAAGATGTGCAATATCATTCTCTATTTTAGATCTACAACAATAATAATGTTTCATTTATACTTTTGTATTGATATCCCAAGGCAATGTTACAAATGAAAAGATAATAACATATGAAAAGTGTCAAAAACTAATTACATTTTGTAACTTGTTTTTCCTTCACATAAAGTATATTTTTCACAACATCGTCCAGTCACATGCTGGGAATCTTGCTAACATTATCACATGCCAGTCACACCAAGTCTCAGTGGTACCTCTCCTTCTGTCATTATTTTCAACATCAATTAATTTTCACCTGACCTCAACTTTGGAAAATGTAGCAAAGAATTATCAGTGCATGTTTTTCAGTGTATATTTTGAAAGCATTAGGCCGCTACGTTTTTTTTTCCAATGATGGAGTAGGCCAAACATTATATTTTCTCACCTGCAGGGTTGCCTAGTAACCTGAATTAAGGTTTTTCACCAAGCCTTCCAGAGAAATAAAATACTGTAATATAGGTTGACCCATGGTGTGTGTCTGAGCGTGTGTGTGTTTTAGGGAGGGTGAGTAAACCTCATTGATGCTGATCTGAGTGTTGAATAATAGAAAATGAAACACAAATCCTTATTAACATATAGTGTGGATGCATCCCCTAAATAAAACATGCACATTTTATAAGATATAAGATAACAATACCACAGAACGTTCAGTTTTTATTATAAGCTGCTTTTGTTGTGTGTATTTAATTTTTTCTGACTACCAACAATAGAAAATACTGACCGAGTTGTCACCATGTTTACAAGGCAATATATTACTATACCATGGGGAAAGGTTATTGCAGGGAAACATTTTTGCTGTATACAGTGTGTTAGTAGTTTGCATTTATTTGGCTTTTATTTAATTGTTTTAAAGGATGAAGTTCATTGTTTCATGTGCTGCTTGTGATAGTGAAAACTAGTGCACTTTAGATGTGAGGAGATCATACTTTGTCTCTGCTTTGCCCTTGACTTGTGAAATTCCTGATGAGGGGGAGTTGAAAGGGGGAGGAGAAAACACGCAGCAGAAATTTCTGCTTCGAAGTAGTAGCACAATTAGAAAGTCATCACCCAGTGACAATTCTCAGCAAATAATGGTGTCAGGCCACCAAGGGGCTGAGGGTGGCAAGAGTGACATTCACCCCAGCAAGATGGAAATAAATGCCCAGTTTGATAAAAGAAAACAGACAATTTATGTATACCCTGAAGAGTTAACAGCTAGTGCTGCCATTCCTGTGGGTCAAGTGCTGCATTTGCATTTTGATGGGATGTTATCAAGTAATTAATGCACCAGTCAGGATTTATTACCTCAGGAGTGAACTGAAAGGTTCATTACAAAATCGGTTTCACTTGAAGATAGGCATTTCCTCAGAGTTAGCTTTTGACATGTTGTTCCTAGCTCCCTCTGCTTGTGGCAGCAGTGGTAGAAGGCCAGTGAGGTGAAATTCATTGCTTAATAAGGGCATTCACTTTGGGTATTCTTGTGATAATAAATGTATACATCAAGGCTGCACTGCCGTGTCAGTTTAATTGCTTCTTGTGGTCCTTAACAAGCCAATCTTAATCAGTCTGGACCATGTTATGAATAATTTAGGGATCGGCAGACTTCATGCTTACTAAGATGTACTAGATTATAAAACTTAAGAGGAGTGTTTATAGAAAGCATGCAAAATACTTTATTAGTAGCAAAGTAGGTAAAACATGCAGCAAATTAGTCCTCTGTTTGCAACTTGTAAGGAACAGCTGTGGATCCTAATGCTATAACGCACCCCTATATTCCCCTACACATATACACACCCTCCATTTTTTTGTTGAAGGCCACAGTTTGGTTTCTTCTATTCATATAAGCCTGAGACGGACATAATCAGTAGTACGAACCTGCCATGAGATTAACGCTAGGCTCTGATGAATAGACAACAATTGTCATTTAAGCCCACCCATCTCTATGTTAATATTTTTAACGGAACAGTTATTTCTTTTTAGAAAAGAAAAAAAAACTTGTGTGCACATGTATGTCTGACAACCTATATGAATTTTCATCTAATTGCCTAGAAAGGACATTAACCTGTCAAATCTTGTGGAGTCCCCAAATTTAAAAATTATCTCTTTATTTAATATAATTGGAATGTAGGGAAATAATAGATAGATGGAAGGAAGGATGGATGGATGGATAGATGGAGAGAGACAGAGAGAGAGAATAACTGCATTTTTAAAATTAATTTTTGAATGCAATTAAATATTAAAGTGAAACAAATAGTTTTATCTGACTTGTTTTTTATATTGAATTAAAATATGACTTGTTTTAAAAGAGCATTTAACATTCCTTCAAATCAAGCCTTTGTCCTCTATTTTACCTTTACGTTTGTAGTCTCTAACTAGCTCATAGAATAATGCATCATTCATTTTATGACATCTAATAACAGCCTCCTGCATACTTAAAAAACAGTGCTTCACAGTGTTTTTTTTTTAAATTTCCCTTCTCCATCTCTTCTTTCTTAAGCTGCTAAAACAGAATTTCAGTATCTTGGCATACTATTAGTTAAGGTGTAAGTCTATCAATAATTCATTATCATCTAAAGCTTATGTAAATAGCTTATACATTTCAAAATGTGCACAGGTTTTTGCTCTTCTTTTGTATATGCATACGTTAAGCTTAAAAATTCTGCATTGTCAATCATTTCCTAATGCTTTAAAACGATATTGTTAAACTACATTTATGAATCAGAAAGATGGCTACCCGTAAATGAAAAACAACTTCAAACCTATTTTCAAACCTATACCTGGGCCATCATATTCCTTTGTTCTTCTGCAGGTTAATAGAGATTGAGGAGATGGGCAGAGGAAAAGCAGTGCAATTTTCTGCTATTTAAGCTTGGCGAAATGGCACTCTTCAGGAAGCAGCAAAAAGTATGAAAGCGTAATAGGCATTTTAAAAGTAGAAGTCCATATAGCTGCTTGAGGGATCCTCAGATTTAGGCATGCATAGAATCAGGAATGAGATAATCAGCATTGTGAAATTGAAACCTGTCTGCTGCCTGCTGCTGTTCTTCCCTCTTTCAGTGGAGTGATTTGTAACACTCATCTTCTTCAGGCAAGGCAGCCTTCAAGATTATCCAGAACTGTCAATAGTAATTGCCAAAGTATTTTATTACCTAGAGAAAATCAAAGGAATTTTATAACCAACAGTTATCAAGTTTCAATACACAGTATAAAGAGAGCAATTTTAGTTGGAATGCAATCATGTTTGGCTTGCTTTAATGTTCTTGAGACAATTCCTGCTCAGTTACACAGTCTCTGTATTTAAAGCTAGAGGCAAAAATGCACACATGTACTTTCAATAAAGAAACAGAAAATGTATAATGTTTACAAGCATCTACATGTTAATGCTTTTTAATTGGTGTACAAACTATGTCATACTTAATTACTACAAGGTTGTTATAAAATGAAAAATGACATTTTGGAATTGCAGCAATAGAGATGAGTTTATGGGAAAATCAGAGTCTGCTAAAATGTAAAGAGCTCTGAAAATATGCACACATTGTAAATTTTAAGAGTATTAAACTGAAATGAATGTAGTGTTTGTTCTTTTTAGAAAATATAGAAAACAAAGAGTACAATGCTATTTAGTATTGAGATGATGGTCTCCATCATAGACTACTTAAGATTTTTGGTGAGCCTCCATGATACAGCATTCATTGACAAATATTCATTCTTAAAATATATCTGTATAGAAAATGAAATGTGAGGGATATAAATTATCAGGAAGTGGTATATTTTAGGTGAAATTATCTGAGATATCTTCTGCTATGTAGAGCAGAAGATCAAATATGATATTTCCTTCAATATCTATTATCATTGTGAAAATTTGAAATTGTCTGGCAGAGAAAACTAAATGATTTCCTACATGATAGGGTCATTCATTTGATGTACACATTTGTAATTTCCTGGTTACATAATCTTTTCCATAAAAAATTACATAAAGGCAATATGGCCATTTGTGAAAGGGCAAGTGAAGAATGGGAGCGGTAAAATATATTTTTTCCTATTGCTTTCATTCCTCCTGCCCCAAATACTGCCTTTGTTGGTAAATGTAGTAGCAGCTTTCTTTCACAGAATCAGAAGCCATAGTATCATACCTACTATTGCGAGATTGCTCTGCAATACCCTCATGACAACATTTAGTTTATCCCATTTCTGTCATGAGTATTAGTCATAAATGCTCAGGGTTCCTTAAGGCTACTGATTTATTGGAGCTAATATTCAGTCCAGCTTAGTGTTCACACTAGCCTTTTATCGACAAACCATGGCCATTTATTAACTGCTAGATAATTTGTGGCTCATTGGGTCATTGTTTCAGGGATATTTCCTTTCTTAACAGAAACAAAATGCAGTGAGAACCAGAACAACTTCTGACTTCCTGCTGGCTTTTCATTTAATTTCCTTGCAGAGAACATCAGAAATCTCCTCTTCCCTTTCCTTCCCACAAGTAAATGTCTGCTGTTGGGTGGGGGAGAGAGCAAGGTATTGTGAGAGTGGCTGGGAAACTATCCCAGAATACTGAAAATAAGGATCACAAAATCACAGCAGCAGTCTAAGATGCAGCAGCAAGTAGAACTGAAGCAGTTACAACTTCCCCAAATTTCATTTCTTTGGGAGTCATGGGTCCTGGATTTTTTATACATTCTGCAAGTTAGCCCATTTCAGGTACCTTAGTTCATTTATCCAGAAGCCATATGGTTCAAAATGCAGATAGCTGAATTGCTGACTAAAGCACAAAGTTTTGTCTTTGTTGCTTATTGTTTCCTGGACTCAGTTAAAGTATTGTTTTTTTTATTTAAAACTTTTAAATAGATTAGAACTGCTTTTATCAATATAAGCTTCTGTTCTGTCGAGCTCTCTGGTAGAATCCTCCCAAAAATGCACAGATACAATTTCAGACACACACACGTTTGAAAATTCAAAACAATGTTCTTTATAATGAAAAGTCACTTAAACCAAGCCCTCTTTTGGGATAGCAAAGAGCACTGGTCTCCAAACAAACTGGTAATTTGTACAAGTCCCTTATCAGTTCTGTGATACTTAGCTTGCAGCTGTGAGGCAATTTACAGTCCTTCTTTTTTCACAAAGTGAAACACACGTTGCTCTGGTTTAGTTTCAAAGTGGGGAAAAATCAGCATACTAAAGGTCCAAGTCAGTAAAGCAGTCACGAAACACAAGGATCAGATAATCCTCCATAATGGCCAAACCCACCGTCTGCTATTTATAGCAGCCTCACTAATTACCACAGCCCCACCCAACCACAAGTGACTTCATTTTCTTTGATAATAATCTCTCAGTTGTTGTTGCCTATGCATCGCTCTCCGCATGCATGGCTGTATCATTAACTCTTGTTCTGAATCCAAGGAGGAGCTAGATAATTGATCTCCTTCTGAGCTGTCTGCCACACTCTCCTCCTCCCTGTCACTCATGTCTTCTTGGTCAGAGGAGTCTTCATCAGCAGATTCCACCGGGGGGAGGGGGGGCAAAACAGGCCTGCAGCATGTGGATGTCTCCCCCACATCCACAGTCCTTGGGGCAGGAGCTGGGCCAGAGCTAACCACAACAAGCTTCCATGCATTTTAGTATCTGTGAAGGAGTCTTTTCCAAAAATCCATGATAACAGAAGTGAAAAGTAAGACTGAGGAATAGAATCTTCTGGAAGCAGAAATATAGAAGTACCCAGGTGATATAGTTGCAATCATAAATGAATGGTTGAGATCCAATCAAGCTTGTCCTAGAAGAAAACATTAAATAAAAAATTAAAATAGTTTACATCAATCACTTTAACCTACCTTTGTAGACCTGCCTTTATTTAGGACTTATCACTCTGTCACCAAAAGATTACATTTTCTAAAATCTTGAAATAATTCTGCATATATATCTTTATGTTATTTTTTATATAAAGTCTTGCTAAATTTTTAAAAATATCTCAAACAACCTTAGAAATATCAGCAATAAAATGAATTTGGACTTGTCCATCTACTTTGCCATGTATAATTACATAAAAGAAATGTGAAGTCAACTGAACATATTAAAAGGGTAATATTTATACTTACTAGACAAATATTACTGGTTAATTTTTTAACCCTTTTAAAGTTCTGTACTTCATAAATAAAATAATGGAATACTCCCTGCCAGATTGTTGACTGCCCCCATCCACAATTAGGTAAACATAGAGACGGAGGCAATAGGTAAAGATACCAGAAATGGCATATTATATGTGCTTTATTATTACACACATGTGCAAGTGAAGATCTTCAACTGCATAATGGTATGCACCCTCTTGATTTTTTTGTCTTCCTGCCATCTCCTTTGGATATTCTTCTTGTCTCCTTTGAATATTTGGAATATCTCCTTTGGATATTCAATTGTCCAGAAAGCAGCTAGAATAAAGTTGTTCTTAGGAGCCTTTAGTCATTGATGTCATCTTGATAGGAGTTTTGTTTTTTATGTTTTGATTTCTTAAAATGTTTTTTATTATTATGGATGTTATGATATTCAATGCTGAAATTACTATAGTAATATTGTGGACTGGATCTGTTTTATGCATGCTGCTGCTATTGTTGTTTAGTTTGGTTGTAAATGGCCATGAGATACATTGGCAACTTGGTAAATAAATAAATAAAAATAAGATCTGCCAGAGATTGCTGTAGGAATCCTTCTGTCCCAGTAGTGCTTTTGTTCAAAGCTTTAATTAGCCTGGAACAAAGCTTTTTCAATGCCCCTTGGAGTAGCATCAAGGTGAAAGTAGTGGAAATAAGGTACTAAATCCTATGTTTTATTGTATCATGGGCTGAGCTTTAGAAATGTCTAACAGCCCCACAACTGAACATGTGTTATTGTTATACAATGAACTGATACCTCCAGAGAATAAAAGAAAATATATCTTTTAAAAACATCCTTCTTCTGCATATAGTCTAGGAAGGTTTTTTTAACCCCATGACATATATCATTTAAACTTTGCCTTCTCCTGTTCCCAGCTTGAGCAACCCAATTACTTCTGTAGTCAAACTATATGTACTTTTAAAGAAATTGATTCCTTAGCAATTATGTAATTCAGTTGTTATCAACTTTAGACTAGATTATTGAATTTGTGGATTGTAATATTTCTCCTTATGCTTATACCCTATAATGAAATAGAGAGATATGCATTGAAAACAATGCTGTGCTATAAGATTTTAGGATAAGCATAATTTGGTAGCGAATGAGCTTTGAGTGTGTTATATATCTGCTCACATATACCAAAGAACATTAAGGTGCTTGAATTTTGATTTTATTCTTCAAATAATGAAAAAAGTTACCACAGGCCTTTATATCCTAATTCTTTGAAAAAACACATATTTTATTTTTAAAATTATTTTTGGAAGGTTAATATTATTTTTGTTCTATTTTTAAAAAAAAAAATATTTTCTGTATGCATTAGAAATACCATGAATCACTTGTTTATTGTAAAAGGCCAAATTTTGCTGCTAAATTGCTAGATACACAATCATTGAACTGTACCATTAGAGAGGACACAAATATAAAAATGTAAATGCATTATTGAAAGTAAAATGGAATAGAGGTTAATGAAATCTAATTAACTTTTTTGGGGGGAAGAATATGGAAAAAAATGTTCTATATCTCTCACTAATACTCTCTCTTACAGAGAGAGAAAGAGAGACGAAGGGAAGGAGACACAGAATAAATATAAGGGTTCTCACCATTATGATCATACGTGTGTAAATATCATACATATATCAATTTTCCTAAATATTGTTCTTATTAAATAAATACAAATGTACTTTTACCTGTGTGAAAGTAAGAACAATTTAAATATTATTTATATTTTGAATTCGTGTATAGGTCATAAAAAGATACAACACAAATATACATATAATTGATATCAAATATAGTATTGTACTATCCATTATATTATCTGCCCCGGTCTGCTTTTTAACTCTCACTAGCTTTAACAATGATGATGCAATGATACAGTATATCAACCTATAATTGTGTTGCCGGGAAAAGTCCATCTTGTCATGTGATGGATTGTAATATTACTGTGCTATCCAAAAATAAAATTCTTTTTACTGTATTATAGTAAATGTGATGTCATTTGATTCAATTATGCATTGGATAATAGCTTTGCTCTGTTTGTTATAGATTCCACAGTGTGACTGTACAAGTTACCATCCCAGAAAAAAATAAGTTTTCCTTAATTATGGGGAGAATTCTAGCCATTTACATTGTCACAAACCTACAGAGAGCCTTTGATATGCATTTAGCAACTCTGTGATCACTGGCCTTCCCATTCAGTGCACTGTCAGGAATGTTTCTATTAAAAATTTCCATATATCCAAAGGAATTTTGCACTCAAACAAAGATGTTTATGTCAAATGAGGTTGAACTGCATATCTGATTTCTCTATCTAAATGTCAACAATTTAATGATGTTCCTCTGATTCCATTTGCATGAATTAATTATGGATGATTTAGATCGGCTTAGCTAGGATTAAAAAATAGATCTATAAAGCTTCCAGGCGCTTATTTGGCATTACATATAAGCTACTAGGATAGCTTTAATTTAGCTTCATTACTATAAGAGGGGGAATATTCTAAACAATTGCATGTCTGTATATTTGTTTGTTTATTTAAACAAATGACTACTGGATTTAGTGGGATAAAGGGTTACTTAGAAATATCACATAACACAGCTATCTTTGCACAGAGTTACACCTGACTGCTGCCTCCTGTAGTGTGAGCAGTGGTAAGTGAACTGTTTCTGTGCTGTTCGCTGACTCTGTCAGATCGAAATGCAGCTCAATAACATTTAAACTAGTTCCAATTTGAAAGATTTGTCTTACAAAACTCTAAAAATGCTGTGAACATGCATACATTGATTTTGTTGCTGGATTCTCCTGAGCTTTGAAGAAAAAGCAAACTCTATGTGCAGGTGGGAGAGGCATTGCCTCCTCAGTATTAAAGAAGGGAGAGCAGATTAAGAGTTTCTGTTTGGGTAAAGCCAAGCTACTCTGTGGTATGTAAAGATATGATTGGTGCGGATGTCATTTCATTTGGTATTGTCAAACAAGCTAAACTGCAGGTCCTTAGGAAAAGTGGGAATTATAAATAAGCATACATAGAATTAAGTTAGCATAATTTTATTTTATGCTTAACTAGAACTATATAAGTTTAAGTTATTAAATATGCACACGGTTCTGTGCTTATAAACAGCTTATATCCTGGGGGGCTCTTTGTATATTTATTTTGTTCACAAGTCCAACAGGCATAAAAACTATATGCAAGTCAGTTCTTGCCTTGCATGGAGGGCAGTCTAGTGGGCTTTGTGTGCGGGCAGGGTATATGTGAGTAAATATTGGGAGAGTGTGGGAGAAGGTTGGCATTTAATGGTTTTCCTGCTTTCTTCCCAATTCCTTCCTCACCCCCTGCTGCTGCCATCCAGGATTTTGCTGCAAAGCTGGTACTTGTGTGGGGTGAGAACTGTACTTTGCCTCTCTACAATTCTATCCTAAATCATCCCAGTGATTTGGAAATGATGGGAAGAGATTATTTCCAGTGTACTGCATGTGTACTAGATATGGCATGACAGAAGCTGGTCTCTTCCCACCTTCTCCTGACTTCTGGATGTGACAGATTCATTCTTATTGGCAAAAGTTCACAACTCTTAAGTACATTAGTAGAATACAGTGATCCCCCGAGTTTCGCGATCTCGATCTTTGCGAAACGCTATATCGCGATTTTTCCACCCGATGACGTCACTCCCTTCCTTTCTCATCTTTCTTTCTCTCTCTCTTTCTCTATCTTGCTTCTTCCTCTCTCACACTCTCTTCCTCCCTCTCTCATCTCTTTCTTTCCTTCTCTCTCTTTCTCTATCTCTCCCCCTCTTGCTCTCGAGCGGCAAGCAAGCAGCCGGGCGGGCGGGTGAACGGGCAAGCGGAGCGGCCGGGCGGGTGGGTGAACGGGCAAGCGAGCAGCCGGGCGGGCGAACGGGCAAGTGGAGCAGCCGGGCGGGCGGGTGAACGGGCGAGCGAGCAGCCGGGCGGGCGAACGGGCAAGCGAGCAGCCGGGCGGGCGGGCGAATGGGCAAGCGGCAAGCGGAGCGGCCGGGCGGGTGGGTGAATGGGCAAGCGAGCAGCCGGGCGGGCGGGTGAACGGGCAAGCGGCAAGCGATCTTGGGGTTTCCCCTTTGCCTGGGCGGCGGGAAGACCCAGGGAAGGTTCCTTCGGCCGCCCAACAGCTGATCTGCTCCGCAGCGCGGCAGCAGCGAGGAGCCGAAGATGGGGTTTCAGAAGATCAGCTGTTGGGCGGTCGAAGGAACCTTCCCTGGGTCTTCCCCGCCGCCCACACGCAAACTCCACCATCTGCGCATGTGCGGCCATGGAAAAAGGGGCGCGCATGCGCAGATGGTGTTTTTACTTCCGCACCACTACATCCCGAAAAATCGATTATTGCGAGGGGTCTTGGAACGGAACCCTCGCAATAATCGGGGGATCATTGTATTCTCAGTGTAGTTCTTTTTCATTGGATAATACATTTTATACACTGATATGCCTTATATACCGGTACTAGCTAATGTATTATTATTATTATTATTATTATTATTATTATTATTATTATTATTATTATTCATTTAAAGTTATGAGTCATTTAAAGTTTAGTTCTGTTCCATTTAATTCTAAATAAAAGTATTAGAATAATATGAAAACAGGTGATTATCATAAACTTACACATAAACTTGTAGAAAAGAAAACATGAATTTCGCATTGCATTAGAAGAAATATAGATGTTTTAGATCAGTGGTTCTCAACCTGGGGGTCGGGACCCCTTTGGGGGGGGGTTCGAATGACCGTTTCACAGGGGTTGCCTAAGACCAAGGGAAAAGACAAAATTTCCCTGGTGTTAGGAACTAAAGCTTCTATTCTAGCGCTTTGGAACGTATTTTTACAATCTGACCAATCAGGTGTTTACAGTGGGCGTGTCCCTCTGAACCTTCCTGCCAATCAGCTTAAAGCTCTATTGAGAGAATTGATGCTAGACTTGTGGTTGGGGGTCACCACAACATGAGGAACTGTATTAAGGGTTCGCGGCATTAGAAAGGTTGAGAACCACTGTTTTAGATACTAAGATATGACTGTACTTATAATGTATAGGCCAGTGATGGTGAACCTTTTTGGGTTCACATGCCAAAAAGGTATGTGTGCATGTACTAGTTTGCGTGCACATGCACACACCCGTTCCCTTCCCCCACACATGAACACACACTCCCGCACTGCCTTGCACAAGTGCCAGTCCTCCCCATCCCAATGCAAGCGCACAGGCCTCACTGAAGCTTGGGACGGCGAAAAAAAGGCCAAACAGACAAACCCGAAGTTCGGAAAATTGACTTCTGGTTGCCTGTTGTGATATTTTTTGCACCATGGGGCTTTGGGAAGCTTCCCTGAAGCCTCTGAAGGGTAAAAAACAGGCCAACAGTAAAACAGAAATCTGTTTTTCTGAACTTCCGGTTTTCCCATTGAGTTGTTTGTGCACTCTGAAGACGAAAAGGCATTTTCGACATTTTCAGCCTGCAGAGGCTTCAGGGATGTTTCCCTGAAGCCTCTGCAGGATGAGAAGGCTGAAAATCAGATAGCTAGTGCACATATGTGCTGTATAGCTGACATAGGGCAATGCCTCACGTGCCCTCTGATATGGCTCCACATGCCACCTGTGTCACACATGCCATAGGTTCGCCATGATGCATATAGGACAATACCTTTCCAATCTCATGTTTTAAATAGAGTACTGGAATGAAGTGCACATAGCACCCTGAATACAAAAGAATAAATTCATATCTCATGACGCATCCCGTGCAATTGGGTGTATATGTGCATCATAATTTAGATAAAGCAACATAATGATTATGTGAAACATTGATGAAGGAATTGATAACCAAAGCACAAATATCCAAGGCAGAGAACAGCAAAGGTTTAAATGGACATCCTAAACCAGTGATGGTGAACCTTTTCTCCCTCGGGTGCCAAAAGAAGTTGCATACGCGCCATCGTGTGTGCACGAGTGCCCATACCCATAATTCAATGCCTGGGGAGGGCAAAAGCAGCTTTCCCTGTCTCCCTGGAGGCCCTCTGGGGACCAGAAATGGCCTGTTTCTTAACTTCTGGTGGACTTAGTAGGCTCGTGTTTCACCCTCCCCAGGCTCCAAAGGCTTCCCTGGCACTGGGGGAGAGTAAAAACACCCTTCCCATCTCCCCAGAAGCTCTCTGGAAGCCAAAAATGCCCCCCCAGAGCCTCTGTGTGAGCCAAAAATCATCTGGCCAGAACGCACATGCATATTGGAGGTGAGGTAGAGCAATGACCCGCGTGTCAGCAGATATGGCTCTGCGTGCTTCGCCATCACTGTCCTAAGCCACAAGTTATTATTAAACAATGTATGCATATCTAAAATCAAGTCTTATCATCATTCCTTGGGAAACACACATACACTCACACATACACACATTACTGATAATAAAATATGAGAGCGAGAGAGAGCTGGAACAAATTTGTAGGAAGAATGATCAAAGCTGATAAGATAAATGTCATCTAATTTTGGGAATTGGATAACGTTTCAATCATTTGTAAGAAATCAGTTGTTTTTGCCTTGTAGGCACACACTGGCTACATTTCCATTGTTTTCCAAATTGGTTTACCATCAAAATAGATCTGCTTTTCCAATTATGAGAGCCCGTTCTAAAAACATGATGTCTGAAAATTCAAAGGAAAGCGGGAAAGAGACTGTGAAGCACATGTCATGAAAAAGATTGACTGCTTCCCAAGAAGAAACAGATAGTTGGGTACCTTTTCCCTGTTTCTTATTCAGTGTGGATATGGATACATGGAAAAATGCAAAATTCATAGATTAGAGTTCAAATATATAAAATCCTTTTTTATCAAGATAGAGAATGATTATAAGCTCTTGATAAAAAAATACTTATTGAAAAATTGGTTAAATCTTACATGATGTATATGAGCAGATAACAGAAGATAACTGATAGAGTTGTTTGTTCATAGAGCCATATTATTATTTTTAAATATGTGATAATACATTTCATTCATTATATTAATCTTTTTAGAAATACCTTAAAGCAATACTCTACAATACATGCCGCAATAGCCTTTATCTATCATTCTTTTTATATTAAATGTTTAATACAGGTAGTATTTGACTTAGGACCACAGTTGAGCCCAAAAAGCTATTCATTTGTTAAATGACTCTTTCCCCATTTTATGATTTTTCTTCCCAAAGTTGTTAAGTGCATCACTGCAGTTGTCAAATTATTGTTAACATGGTTTTTCAGAGAATCTCATTTCCCTATTGACTTAAGATGCAGTAGGATCTTGACAGACTTGAATATTGGGTGCTATTTAACAAAATGAAATTCAATGGTGAAAAAAGTAAGTTCTACATTTAGGCAAGAAAAACAAAATGCACAGGTAGAGTATATGTGGCATCTTGCTCAATAATAATAACAACAACTGTGAAAGGGATTTTGGAGTCCTAGTGGACAACCATTTAAATATGAGTCAGCACTGTGCAGCAGTTGCCAAAAAAGCCCACACAGTTCTAGGCTACATTAACAGAGGGATAGAATCAAGATCACATGAAGTATTAAAGCCACTTTATAATGCCTTGGTAAGGCCACACTTGGGATACTGCATCTAGTTTTGGTTACCACAATGTAAAAAGAAGTTGAGACTCTAGAAAGAGTGCAGAGAAGAGCAACAAAGATGATTAGGGGACTGGAGGATAAAACATTTGAACAGTTGTAGGAACTCGGTATGTCTAGTTTAATGAAAAGAAGGACTAGGGGAGATATGGTAGCAGTGCTCCAATATCTCAGAGGTTGCCACAATGAAGAGGGAGTCAAACTATTATCCAAAGTACCTGAGGGTATAACAAGAAGCAATGGGTGGAAACTAATCAAGGAGAGAAGCAACTTAGAACTGAAGAGAAATTTCCCGACAGAACAATTAATCAGTGGAACAACTTACCTCCAGAAGTTGTGGGTGCTCCAACCCTGGACGTTTTTAAGAAGATGTTTGATAACCATTTGTCTGAAGTGGTGTAGGGTTTCCTGCCTAAGCAAGGATTGAAATAGAAGATCTCCAGGATACTTTCCAACTCTGTTATTCTGTCATTCTGACTTTGGTCATCAGAAGGTGATAACATAATTGTGGGACATTGCAATATGAATATGGGCATGCTGTAAAAGTTGGAAGTGTGAAAATGACAATTAGTAGCAATTAGTTTCAAACTGCCACTATATGAACTGTGGTAAGTTAAGGACTACCCGTATACAACAAGAAATGCTGTAATTTTATTATTTTCTCATTGATGCATGGATTTATTTATTTATTAAATTTGTATGCCGCCCCTCTCCGTAGACTCGTTAGTTTGACATTTACTATTTTTGCAACATGCATTCTTGACCATGATTTTTACCTCAAAACTTTGATTCCAGCCCATGATTTAGATGCCAAATGTGACTTAGTTTGATACCCCAGTAACTATCCATGGAGTAAAAATAATAATAGGGGCATGTAGCAGTAAATGAAATAACCTAAAGATTCTGCATAAAATAGTCTTCTCTTTGCAGGTGCTAAATGTAAATGTCATTTAAAAGAATTGACATGGCATGCAATATTTGAATATGGCAGGGGTGTGTTTTAACTTAACTCGCCACCACTTCCTCCCGCACCACATGTATATTGTGTCCTTCTTGCGGATGCTTGCACATGAGCAGTGACAAAAACTCAGATTCTCCACATGCGCAGAAGCAAAAACAAGCCCAAAATTCACACACACTGCAAAAAATTGGGGGGGGAAATCTCCCATTTCAAAAGAAGATAAGCACTGACTACATCGAGCTTGTGACATCATTATGACATCACCAGTGGGCTGCTACCAGTGTGCCTGCACGGGATCATATCAGTAGGAACCCACCCCTGAAGATAATATCTGAATTAAAATTTGGAAAGTGTGTACAAATATGCTGTACCTTTCATGAAAGTCTGATGAATAGAGAGCTAAACTCTATGTGTCAAGGATGAAACTAGTAGAAATAAGGTTCTGCTATATGTGAGTGGTATATTCATGGTATAATGAGCATGTTTAGAATTTAATGTTTTCAAGATGTTTAAATAATGTTTTAAGATGTAAATGTTTTGACATTTTAAGTGTAAACCTTATTTACCTCACAGATTTTTTTGTTAGATTGTTATTATACTATCACCACTTTCCTAACCTTCCTAACCTCAATAAATACTGAAGGATCTACTCTACCAAACTATACAGTATAGGCATTTGGTTTCATTTCATACAAAAGTAAAATGCCTTCTCTTTTAGCACATTGCTTAGTATTTTATATATACACAGGTCAATCAGTTAGTTGAAAAGCCTTTTAACAAGGGGTTACTTCATTGTGGTCATCCTGAAAGTTTTCATAGTTCCTCTACCCAACCAAACCGAGCTAAAGATATAAAACTACAGTGGAGGGGAGAATTTTGTTCACCAATAGCATACCTCCCTCCAGAGAAGGTACATATATTTAATCATTAGTTTTAAAGCTTTGCAATTCTTTTAATATGTACCGCTTTTTAGAAATTGCATGTGAATATGGACTATTCCAAACATTTTTATAATGTAAATATAATGGTTTTTATAATGCAAATCCTGATTTAATGACTGTTTTTAATCTCCTTGATATAAATCAATCCACATTAAATTCTACCACTGAAGATTTAGCTGCACAATTCATAGAAATGACCATAAAAAAGAACACAAGGTGTGAGCCTAAGAAATTAAGTGCCCTTAAATCTCATTGTAATTTAATAGGATTTAAGTATAAAGCTAAATGCTCAAGTCCTTTTAATAATGATAGGATCAAAGTGTATTTATTTTTTTCTGGTATGCTCTCAAAGCTAGCATTCTATAATTAAAATGATTTTTATAGTGCTTACAGAAAATCCACATAGTGATAACTTAAAAATAAACTCATTTTCTTCAAGCTATGTACAGTAGTTGAAAAATATTATATTCAACAGTATTTGAAGTAAGAATATTCTGAAGTTTTTCAGAACCATATTTATTTTCTGGACTGATATAAACATGTAATAAGCAGATTAACATGATGTATTGTTGAGTTGCTCTATAAACTTTTCTGGCTATATATAAAAAAGAAACCATTAATAGGCACAAAACAAACAGCAACCCTGGAATAAACAAATACAAAACCAACTAAAGTTATTTCCAGCTATCCTTGTTGCACTTCAAAAATATTATAGCATGGTTCAGGACAAATATATGGTACTTAATGTCCTTTTGCGTTTACAAAAAGAGATAAGCAGCAATTGTCTTTCTTTATCTTTAAGTATACAGTACTAATGTTTCGTGCATCTGAAAAAAAGTTTAAGATAAACCTCCTAAAGCTGAGAAAATAATGTATCTCTTTAATTGTAAAACAGCACTGTTTAATCGATTTATCTTTTTATACATACTATAGTATACTAGCATGTTTAGACTCCTTTCAATTCACATACCTTCCGTGCTTGTTTAGTTCTCTTCATATCCCATTTAAATGTTGGAAAAAATAAAACACAATGTGTTCAGACCGTCAACACATATTTGGTATTCTGAGTTACTTTCAAAATTAATGTATTTTTAAAAATCTAACATAAATTTGACTTGTAATGTGTTCACATCATATATTAGTATAAGTGCTGTTCCAAATATGTATTAAAATATTGTTGATCTGTACCTGAAAGAATACTCTCCAGGAGTGTGTGTGTGTGTGTGTGTATGTATGTATGTAAGTATGTATGTATGTATATATTTATATTTATGAATTTAAATATATATATACATCTTTTCTATATAGTGTATTTATTTTACAATTCACTATAATAATATGCTTGTTTTTCTGATTCAATTGAAAACTAATTAAGATCCATGGTATCATTTATCCCATTGAACATTCTGATATTTACTATTAAATAAACACATCCTTGAAAACTTCAAGATCCATCATAATATACCTATGTAACATTATTCATTCATCAACTTTATATAGAAACAGTACAAAATTACACACACTTGTATATACACATACACACACGTACATATATACAACATGTGCATATATACAATATATAGAATGTCACAAACAATATAATAAAACAACATTCTGTTAAATGCTAAATAAATAAAAGTAATATAGCTAATTAAAGACAGAAATGTATGTACATCATTGGTATAATATTAATGCAGTAATAACTATTTATTGGAAAATACAGTTTTATCAGATGTATTCCTGGATTTAATACAGGCTTCATTTCAACAGATGTGAAAAAGAAATAATAAAATATTACCTTCCTATATTTCTTAAAATTCCCTTTGTTTTCTGTGTTAGCCATGTACCATTCATTCCTTCATCTTGCAGCATTATACACTGCGAAAAACTAGTAAGCGAGTTAAAGCCTGATGACGCTAACGAATCCGAGCACAAATGACTGAATCAATAGAAAACCAGCCACTGCTGTTTAAGTGTATCGATAAATGTACCTTTATTTTCTCTTGAATGGATAAGTGTCGCAGTTAAAAGTCCTATAGATCTCTTAATTGAAAGTTAATTTTAAATCAATAAAGAGAGTCATTTAAATATTGATCAACTCTTTCTACAAGAATTGTTAGCTGATTTTTTTTGCAACAACTTTGTTTAAATGCAATCAATATCCCCACAATCAGTGCATTCCATAAAAAAATTGACAGATGTTCCCAAAATGCCTGCTAGGCGTAAAGTTATCTGTTTCCATATACAATATAGACATTTCACCTCTCTTCCAGGGCTATATAAGGACAAAGGATAAATGTTATTAAATAATAGTAGAATTTAGATACCAATATCTTTGAAGCTGCATCATTCAGAGAACACTTCTTGTATCCCTTAGCAAACTACTTTGAAAACTGAAAATATTTCCGGATGCAACTTGTAATATAGCAGAAGAACATATGGTTTTATATACAACAATAACACAACAAATTTCATTTATTTGTAAAGTTGTCCCATTGATGCAAAATCAAAACTGCATGTATAATGCATTTTATCTTTCCAAACTTCTCAATATGCAATCTTGTCAACAGATCTGTGAGATTGGTTAATGTTATTATCTCCATATTGCAAAAGGAACTGAAAAATTAATAGTGTGTATAAAGAAATTTAGGCATACTCAGATGAACCCATACTTTTTCAATTGATAATATGTTTTTAGATGGAGAAAATGCATTTAATTTTTTTATTAAATAATTTATTTGAATTAATGTGTCTTTATGATAAGCCACATGACAATGAATAAAAAAGGATTAAAATTAATTCCCAACTGAGCAACTGCATGTCTGAGAAAATAAATACAAATAAATTTGCGAATTTATACAACTATTCCAAAGTCATACTAATTTTTTGAGTCAGCAGTGTTACTTGGATGTCATGTTTTCTTTCTTTAAAAGAAAATATGCATAATTTTCCCCCTTTCAAATTCTGTGATGGTATTGAAAATACAAATTTTATTATTGACACCAACATAACTTAGACTACTTTAAAGGCTAGGGAATCTAAATATTACCATTCTATATTTTAAAATATAATTATGGTAAATTTAAAATGAATTTAAATAGAAATGTTATTTTGATGCAGTATTGCAGTAATGTTGATTCAGTATTCAATAATACTGCTTAGATGAAACTTCAACAAACTAGAATATTGAAAGGTGTGTGTGTGTGTGTGTGTGTGTTTGTGTGTGGGTATGGATGTGTGGGTGAACTGGGAGCATCTTAATATATGATAAAGATAAATATTTTGATTAATGTTAATAAAAGTAGTGTCAGTTGCTGCAACTGTAAGTGAAATCTTTAATGATACAGGTACTTGTCTTAACAACAGCAAGAACCATTTTTCGTATGGAAAATAAAAAGAGAAAGCACTTTTTGTCCTTGTTTTTTACCTTTCTGTGCTAGAGGTTTTAGCCAGAATAAAAATATTATATATAATGAAGAAATAAGGAATCTGGTTGATTAAAAAAAAGAAAAGAAAACCAATATATCTTTCCAACCTAGACATTTTCTACAATTTTGTAAAAAAACATCATTGTATTTTTTAGATAATCTGTCATCTCTAATTCCACCGTTTGAACTGACAGAACAAATGCCAACTGCCACAGAACATTGCAGTGAAGTTGTTTTGTGTTCTGTCCTTCCAATAATCTAATATCCTATACCAGAAGTCTAAAAACTTGGCAACTTTAAGACCTGTGGACTTCAACTTCCAGAATTCTCCAGGAAGCATAGCTAGCTGGAGAATTCTGGGAGATGAAATCCACAAGTCTTAAAGTTGCCAAGTTTGGGAACCCTTGTCCTATATTCCCTTCCTTCAAAACACGTACTGTTCTGTCCTCAAAATCATTTTATCTCACCCTTATGTGTACAGTCAGTGTGTTTTTATGTAAGGTTTTAAGAAATAATTTACTTCGCTTGTAGTCAAGAACAAATTGTCTCTCTAAAAGTTGTAATGTTTGAGTCTAATAGGAATACTTATGCTGTCATCTCTTTTCCCACTTTTGGAAAGCATTTGTAGTTTTAATTTCTTATTTTGGGGAATATATTGAATAGGCAACAGTTGTGCACTTTCTATTGCATTGTTTCCATTGTGAAAAACATTTGTTTCCACAACAGATCTCAGTTTCAGTTTAGAGGATTGTATTGAGTTTCTGTACAATATTGCAAAGAATTAGGGGTCAATGCTGAAACATTTTATTATTAATGTGATGCCATCAGTGTTCAGTAAATTTGTAGCTCTAAATATTGTTTCTTAATCCATTTTTTTCCTGAACTATCTTGCTTCAATCTACTGTGTTAGAAAATACATATTATAATTAACAGTGAAAAAAATGGGAAGATAATAGTTCATATTCATACAGGTTCAGTTTCTGAACATTCTGTTTCAAAGATTGGTCTTAAGATGTGTGACTGATAGATCTTATTTGTCTGATAGAGTAGACCAGGCGAAATAGAGCTACAGCTGGTTACTTCATTAGGTCCTCTCATTGATTGAACCCTGCTGAAGTGATGCAGCAGGCTCCTGAGATAACTGCTGGTAATAGAACAAAATGAATTCTTATCACAGAGATTGGAAAGGCCATTAACCCTGGCCTACAATGCTTTTCAGAGGTCACAGATAGGAAGCCAAGCAGTGGCTGGGAAAACTGTTTTCTATCTAACTACAGGTCATGTTAGAGGGGTTTGTGTGACTTTTTTCACTTTTCATCTCCTGTGCAGATGAATCTCTGATTTCAATAGATGCTAATAATAAGGTGTAAATTTGACAACCAAAGGTAGAAAGTACATGGGTTTTATTTCAATGCGTGTTTAATAAAGGGCTATTGTTACTGGGATATTTACTGACAAGATTGGCTAATATTTTTCGTATATATAAACTGAAAGGGGAACACGTTACTGACTTTTATTTTAAAAGATGGCATGGTTCGTATGAAATACCTTTTCTTCCTAGATGAAAGCTATAATTGCCTGCCTCCTTTCTTGCTTTTGCCAGCAAGTTCATCTGTGAGTTAGTGTGAGACCTGTTTGCCTTTCACCTGGTTGAGGGGGATATATATCTAAGTAACAGTCCTATAATTTACATTTAATGCAACCTTTCAATTGACCAGGAGCCCACAACCTAAGCCCCCATCTCACAGCGGTGGACTTTCCCACATTTGTCAAGTCAATGCCATTCTGGGATAAGCTGGAAGAAATCATCCATTTAAAGCCTGTACAGCAAATGACATTTTCTCTATCCTCTGTGACAAATTTACTGAAGATATCTAGAAAAGAGAACTTTGTTATTATATGTTTGGGAAGAAACAATCTAGTTTGCATTGAAGTGACCCTGTTTCATAAATTGCAAGTTGAATCTTCTCTTCTCCTGCTTTGCAAAACAATAGAAATACTTTATATATGTTTTTATTTATTTATTTAAAAGCTAAGCTTTTATTGAGTGGAAGATTTCATTATAGATCAGATTGTTTTCACGTATGGAAATATCAAAGGTTTTAAATTATAATCATTAGTAAATATAATTCCTTCAATGCATTATAAACATATTTTTCCTATCTCATTTATGAAAAAGGTTAAATTATAATGCAGACGTCTACATAAAACAGGTTTAATTTTAAAGCCTGTTATACCTTAACACCTCTCCTGGCCTTTCTGGATGCTTTTTATTACACTGGTACACTTTTGATTTTGGAGGAAGAAGGCAAGGGATACACAACAGGAAATATTAAGATTAAGGGCAGAAACAATCCCTTGTGCTTTTTAAAAAAAACTATAGCTCACAGTTAAAACTGGTGGCAAAATACTCACTGTTAAGTGTTGCTCAAATAAAAAAGAGATAAATCAATAGAAAGAAAAGAACCATCGAGTGCACAACAACAGAAGGAAGCAACAAAGAAGTACCAATTGGGGGGGGGGAGCATTTAGAAAGGAAGGGGAAGAAAAAAAACAAATGAAAAAACCCCCAATGTTCTGAAGATAAGAATGGCAATTTGAGGCAGGCATGGAAAGGCATAAAAGAAACAAATTTCGCATGACTGAAAAATTGAGAAGCAGCAGTACTGATGAAGTGCCAGCTACAGAGGACTGAAATTACACCTGCAGAGTCTCCCATCAGTTGCCTTCTGGAGGAAAATGTGTTCTGCTCATATCTGGTCATTTTTTTTCTGGGGCTCTAGAACACCAGTTAATCCTGGATATCAGAGTTTTAGGCAAATCTAGGCTGGCAGTCATATTTTTGAAGTGTTTCTACCTTGTGGAAACCTGAACAGCAAAGAGATCTCCAAAGAAAAAATTGTGCGTGCTATGGAAGGTCTGTGGCTGATAATATAGAGCTTGCTCCCATTTGCAACTGGACTTGGCTGACTGGATATTCAGAACTGCTCCACAGGTCAGTTTGGAGAAGTGTGTTCTCCAGTGAATGAGTGCTTTTATCATCACTTGAATTCACAGTATGACCATGGCAATGGGGTTGATGGACTACCAGTATTGATTCCTCGGATGCTGTTTTAGAACAGAACAGAACAAAATAGAAATGAATTTTATTAGCCAAGTGTGATTGGACACACAAGGAACTTACCTTGGTGCATATGCTGTCAGTGTACCTAAAAAAAAAGATAAGTTCATCAAAAATCATAAGGTACAGCATTTAAGGATAGTCCGGGTATAAATAAGCAATCAAATCATATTAGGAACCAGTCAATATAAATTTTAAGGATACAAGCAACAAAGTTACAGTGATACAGTCATTAGTGGAGGGAGACGGGTGATGGGAACTATGAGAAGATTAATAGTTGTAAGCAGACTAAACAGTTGACAGCGTTGAGGGAATTTTTGTTTAGCACAGGGCTGGTTTTTGGGGGAGAGGAACTGTTTTGGGTCTAGTTAATCTGGTGTGCAGTGCTTTATAGATAAGTTGACCAATCGTCCTCCTTTAGGGACGACAGTCCTTTTTTTGTAGGTTCTGTCCTTCCTCGAAAAGTGTCCTCCTACCTGTCCTCCTTTTCGATATTTTAAAATTAATCTGTTAATCTCTGTATTCAGAGATGCTGCACCAAACTGTTATGCGTCATGTGATGGTAGAGTTCGGAAAGACGCAATTATGAAATGCATGTGCAGGGCACAGGAGAACTTCATGTGTCTCGCACTTGTCTCTCACCATTGCCTCTATATTATACTTTGTGTTTACTTCTAACGGAAATACAAAATTATTTCTTTCTCAGTGAATATTATAGCTGCAGCACTTACCGTAAAATTCAATATGAAGGATATTTCTTACTCCAAAATTTCTAATATATTATTAGAAAATGATATATTGACAAAAAATATTCATTCAATGGAAAAATACTTGTTTAATTAAATAATTAAGAGGGATGTAAGCATAATTAGTGTGTTTTTATTTGAATTAATAAAATGTTTCATTTATTTACGTTGTACCTTTTTTCTTAAATTTTTTCATCCTCCTTTTCATTGTAAAAAAATTGGTCACATTACTATAGAGTCGTTTTGAGGGCAGGAGTTGAAGCAGTTTGTATCCAGGATGTGAGGCGTCTGTAAATATTTTCACATCCCTCTTTTTGACTTGTTCAGTATACAGGTCCTCAATGGAAGGCAGACTGGTAGCAATTGTTTTTTCTGCAGTTCTAACTATCCTCTGAAGTCTGTATCTGTCTTGTTGAGTTGCAGAACCAAACCAGTTATAGAGGTGAGGATGACAGACTCAATAATTTCTCTGTAGAACTGCATGAGCAGCTCCTTGAGCAGTTTCAGCTTTCTGAATTGGTGCAGAAAAACATTCTTTGTTGTGCTTTGTTGATGACGTTTTTGATGTTAGGTGTCTATTTTAGATCTTGAGATATAGTCAAACCTAGAAATTTGAAGGCCTCTACTTTTGATATTGTGTTGTCTAGTTTTGTAAGAGGTGGAAGTATCGGGGGGGGGGGGGTATGTTTCTCCTAAAGTCTACCACCATTTCTATGGTTTTGAGGCTATTCAGTTCCAGATTGTTCTGGTTGTACCACAAAATTAGTTGTTCAACTCCGGTCTGTATTTTCTGTCAGGGATTGTATTTTGGGTGGAGTTGGGGTTAAAACCAATATAATAGAATTTTGTTGAATTAGGATACCTGTGTGGCTGTTTAATAATAATAATAATAATAATAATAATAATAATAATAATAATAATAATAATTATTATTATTATTATTATTATTATTATTATTATTATTATTATTATTATTAATTAGATTTGTATGACGCCCCTCTCCGAAGACTAACCTCTGCATTAGATGGTTTGAATTCTTCCAGGTGAGAGACATCATATCGAAATGGGATTGCCATTGTGATGAGTTGAGACTGAGAGTGGCTAGAGTAGCCTCATTGTCTTCATCATATCACCTCTTTCATCTCTCAGATCTCATACAAGCAGTTAGGATTCATCTGCTGGTATTTAATCACAAGCATGCCTGTAATATGATTGGATTTGATTATGAATGAGAAGACAAGCTTGGCCTGCATTACAAAGGTTGAAGAGAAAGAAAAAGATTCTCACTCAGAACTACTTACCTGGCTTTCAGGTTTTAGCAATAGCAATAGCATTTAGACTTATATATCGCTTCTTAGTACTTTACATCCCTGCCTAAGCTGTTTACAGAGTCAGCATAATATCCACAACAATCAGGATCCTCATTTTACCAACCTCAGAAGAATGGAAGGCAGGATCAAACTTCTGACAGTCGACAGAATTAATCTGCAATACTGCATTCTAACCACTATGCCACCACAATTTTGTATACCTGTGATCTTTGGGAAGGGGAGAAGTTTACTATTGTCACCCACAAGTCTTTGTTCGTATCAAAAGCCACTATTGCACAGGTAGCTGAATATGGGACATTTTTTATTAAACTCTTTCCCCCCCTTTGTACTCTCTCCCAGGCTGTATAGCAGTATCCCTGCCATGCCTACTTGACCTGATTGCATCCCTCTATTCATAATGTTGGGGAAGAGCAAGTTACCTTCCCTTGCTGCATGGTATGGACCAAGTCAGGAGCTCATGACTTCCCTGACAACTATAAACCTTATGCAACATGTCAAGTGCTCAACACAGATGATAGGTTACACATTAGATCTGGGTTTTGCCTCAGAGCAGACACAATACAATTTTAAATGAGAGGCATTGAACTTTAGTCTTCATCCTGAACTACACTGATTGCCATGCTGCTCTTTAGTGCAATCACTTTCTACAATGGGGAAGATGCTATCTGATAGGTCTGTTCGATGGATCCTGTTGATTTTCAGAGAGCTACCAGGGTATTTCACAAGGATCTCTTGGGCAGTACCTGAAACTTTGGTTGTCCTGAATAATAAAGGAGTTTCTGAGGTGTTGGACTGGCCAGCTTTAGATCTATTGCAGCCTCTTTTACTTAGTAGCTCAGGAGATATTGTGAGACTTTAGATACCTGGAATGCCACTTGAAGAAGACTCACCATAAATCTGACCAGAATTTGGTATCAGCTCAAGGTTGATGCTATGCCTGACCAAATCTTTTCTACCGGTACTGCGTGCCTAACCTTACCCGTAGGAGCCCATCAGTGGTCTTGGACCAAGGAGGCCTTGTTAACAACTGACCTGACATTGAGGAGCAGCAGCCTGAGACTAGGGCCCTGACTACCTGATTCAATGGATATGCTGAACCCAGTGCCTAAGGGTGTTATGGTGTGGATAAAGTGGAAGAGATTAAATCCTTCCAAGACAGTGATAGAGTAGTTAAAATATGTACAAATTTTTTTCATCTTTTAATTAAGTTTATGTTCCCCCATCAGAGATTATTCATTTTGAGGACTAGATCTCCGCAATGGCTAGGGTTTTTTTGTACAACTACATGTTATGTACCCATTGGGGTGATTTGCTAGGCACTTCTGATGTGAATTATTGTAATATGCTAAACAGTGGTCCCCCGAGTTTCGCGATCCCGAACATTGCGAAATGCTATATCGCGATTTTTCAACCCGGAAGTAAAAACGCCATCTGCGCATGCGCGCCCATTTTTCTATGGCCACGCATGCGTAGATGGCGCCGAGCAGATCAGCTGCTGGGCGGCTTCCCTGGGTCTTCCCCGTCTTGCTGGCGGGAGGGTGAGCGGCGGGCATCAGCGAGGAGTTTGTGTGGGCGGCGGGGAAACCCCAGCGCCGCTTCCCAGCTGAGTCCTGAAGCCAAACGCGGAAGTTCGCTTCAGGACTTAGCTGGGAAGCGGCGCGAGCGAACGGCGTGGGCGGGCGAAGGGCGGGCGCGCGGGCAGGCAGGCGGAGGACAAGCGGCGGGCGCGGCAGCAGCGAGGAGTTTGCGTGGGCGGCGGGGAAACCCCAATCTTCGGCTCCTCGCTGCTGCTGCGGAAGTAAAAACACCATCTGCGCATGCGCAGATGGTGTTTTTACTTCCGCACCGCTACTTCACGAAAAACCGTTCATCGCGAGGGGTCCTGGAACGGAACCCTCGCGATAATCGGGGGACCACTGTACATGGGGTTGCCCTTGAAGAATATCTGGAAGCTATGAGATATCTGGAAGCTACAGGGGATACTCTTGAACTGAAATTCACCTGTTATTTTTATTGGTTGGTGGTGATTTTTTTGTTTTTTATATTATTTCATGGCCTTTAAAAATATTTACAGTATATTGTTAAGTCTGAGTGCTATACAAGCAACATAAAATAAATAAAATAGTTTGTGTGATGCACTAAAACGCATGAGAAAAATCTTCCTATTTGTGCCAAAATAATAATCATGTAATTATCAGGTATTGCTTCCCTTTGTTCTGAGAGAGGACTCTTTAAAAAGCTTGATTACTGTTCTTTGTATCATTTATAAACCTTTTTATGTAATCTTAATTCATACATCTCCAGTAAAAATAGAAACAGCAAAATGAACATAAAAGAACAATGAAAACAATATAACGAAACTTTGGTAATAGTGAATTTATTGTAACAATCTATAACTAAAAAGTTCTTAATAGAACTATGGGAGACTTGCTGCCTAGCTGATGCTACATGTGTGGAAAGATTATCCAGAACTAAAACACATAGTCACATTGCCAAGAAATAATAATTTATTCTTAAAGAAAAAGTTAGTTACTTTTCTTAATTTTTTAAATGCTGGTTTTGATAATTATTTTTTCTCATCTATGAAACCTAAAGTATAAATGATACATGTCCATCGAAATTCTCCTGTTTTATTGAATATAATATTAAATATTAATAAGATTTTCTTCCAATGCTTGTAATAGTACAAATATTTTTAGGAAGAAAGAAGGTGAGGTCTCTGTTACAAATTTTCATTGCACAGCTTGATAAGATTCTAACAGATCTTAGTAAAAGAAAATAGACATGGAAGAAAGTTGGGGCAGTAAAAGACTGCCTGAAATATAGGCTTGGTCAATTATAATTTCAATCTTACAACAGGTGATAAGTCAGTTTGATTAATTTGAATGGAATTGGAGCCTGGAAAAGAAGAGGGCAGTTTATAAAATATTACAAGGCACCTGAACATTCCTCTCATATCAAGGTAGCCAGTAGGAACCTCTTCACTGCTTTACAAGGCAGTTAGCCAGAGGATCACAGAATCTCCACCTGAATTAAGTTATTGACAAATTGGGTAATAAAATATACATGTCCAGTTTTCAAGATTATATAAACTACCCCCTTTTAAAATCTGGTCAATAAGCATCTAAGAATCTAGTGTTCTTGGTGACAAGCAACTACAAGGAGGTAACAAGCTGACAATAATTGTTTGTATGTATTGAAGTACTATAGCTTTAAGAGATAGTTTTGCAAATTGCCATAAGAGGGAGCCAGAAAGTATAATTCTCATTCTCTCTGCTCTCTATGTTCTTTCTGCTGATTCACTGTGACAGATGTAGTAAGCTCTGTGTTAGTTTGATGTATTTGTAAACTGTAATGCATGTCTGATGTGTAAGACAAAGGCAGGCTTGTGATATTATTATTGTATTGAGAGATATTGACTGATTTGAATGTGTATGACCGGACTGTTTAACTTGACTGTGCTATTTCCAAAAGTAAACACTAATTAAACTTTAATGTATCTGTTTTGTATGACTGAATAATTACTCATATCTCCTGGATATCTGCTGGAATTCCATGTTTCCTCTGTGCATGTCCTTGGTAACTCAAGGGTCATTCCGCACACTCCTTAACAGATTTTCAGTCACTCTTGAAGTCCATTGCAACAGCATCAAAATAATCATATCTAGTTATTTGATAAATAAGCTTAAAATAGCCTTAAAATGACAGGTGTATGCATTTCACTAGTGGACTAATCTACTTGTATAAAAAATTCTGCTCATTTGTGATTGCTGTTCAAAGATGCTTTATTTGAATTAAGTGTGGAAGGTTTTGTTAATTATGTCTTGTCTAGAATATACAGTATTTAATGCTGGCCACTGACTTCTGTCTCATTAATATATTTACCCATCTGGTTATCTGGGATCTTACTCCCTATTTCCTTTTTTTTTTGTCTTTAAAATAAAAGCAAAAGGCAGCGCAGTGGCTTTACAAGGAATAATTTGGAACGTACAGTGAATAATATTTTAATAAAGTAGATTTACGTAGGAATCTATATATTTTTCTCATCTCATACTTTTATTTATTCAGCACAGTATTTTTAAATTCTTACTTTGGAATGCCCTTTTTTCTGTTATTTATTCAAAAAGAAATAGCTTCATGTGTATGTATGCACACATTGTCTTGTATTTGAGTGTATATAAAAATGGAGAAATAATTTTGAATTAATTAGTATTTAAAATTCAGTTGGAAATGATACACAGTGGAAGTAAAAAAACTTGAAACCGTTATCTGTTAATATCACATCAGAGGCTTCTGTAAAAGGGTCAAATGGGAAAAGCAGTCTCTGAGTCTTGAGACACAAGCTCCATCTGTTTTATACATTTGTTGTCACATTCCATGCATGTAGAAAGTGGCAGAACTTTTGATATATGTATCAGGGATGCTTCTAAGCCACATATGATCTAGGAAAAGAACGTATCTTTCTCTTTTGCCTGTATTTAAAGAAACAAAAAATTAATTCTATAGGCATTTAAAGAATTGTGACATTTGACATTTGATTATGGATAAAATATTCCACTATGACAGAAAAAAAGCTTGCATTTAACAGACATTCATTCCCAACAAAATGCTGATACAAACCAGTTTTATTATATATCATCTAGTATGTGTTTTCCAATGGATGCAACATGAAATGGAATTGCTTCTCTTCATACAATCAGGTTCATGATATTATGTCATGTCAAATACTAATTTGTACAAAGAATGGTTAGGAAATGTTAACCTGGTAAATAAATATTTGAAATTAAATCAGAAAGCTATTTTGACTGACTGCCAAGATGGGGGGAGACTTCGGAAGCAGGTGGCTCTTGGTGGAGAGGGAACAGGGCAGGAAAGAATCCATTTGGCAAGTTGCTCCAGGATAGAGAACACTTGTCAGTGATCCCTCTCCCCAAAGTATCCGGCAGCTTTTTTGCCTGAAAAGAAGGAAAATAACGTGGCAATTGGCTAGCCCTGGTGGCACCAACTCAGGGCTGCCACTGCCCCAGAGCAGCAGTGGGCAGCCCTTGATTTAAAGAGACCACGGCTGCCACTTTTAGAAACACAAAGCCATTAGGGAGCCTGCGAGGTCTGGCTTCCTATACCCCCAAGTTCCCTTGTGGGGACCCCATATCCCCTTCCAAAGCTCTCATGGAAGGCAGCACGGTGGTGTCAAGCAGGAGTCCCAGCTGATGCAGCTCTGGGGAGGACAGAATCTTGTGTCTGGCATGTGAAAGGCTAAGCCAATTTCCTGAGCTATAAATTTCAGCAGACGTTATCGAACACCTGACAAAAGCGCAATCTTTGCCTCACACCTCAGAATGTCGTCCAGATTCCCTGTTTAGGGTGACTCGCTCTCTCCTTGAGATGGGGGGAGCGGAGGAACCTTTGCAGCAATTTAATAAATTAATAAGTGGATAAAGTCACTCAGATCCGGACAGACCTGGACTTTGACTGGCAGTATCGACAGAGATGACTGGGGCATGTCTTGGTCCGGTTGTGTGGGATGAGTTTGAACTGGCAACACCTGATGAAGTGGACAAGATCATGGGAGCTGTCAGCTCCTCCACCTGTTTATTGGATTTGTGTCCCTCTTGGCTGGTTTCGAGCAGCAGGGAGGTGACACGAGGCTGGATCCAGGTGATGACCAACACTTCATTGATGGAGGGTTCCTTCCTGTCCCCTTTAAAGGAGACAGCAGTGTATCCTCTCCTCAAGAAGCCTTCCCTGGATCTGACTATTTTGAATAACTATCATCCTGTCTCCAACCTTCCCTTTTCAGAGAAGGTTGTTGAGAATGTGGTGGTGCTCCAGCTCCTACAGTCCTTGGATTAAGCCAGTTACTTTGACCCTTACCAGTCTGGTTTCAGGTCCGGCTACAGCACCGAAACTGCTTTGGTCGCACTGATGGATGATCTCTGGCGGGCCCGGGATAGGGGTTGCTCCTCTATCCTGGTGCTTCTTTATCTCTCAGCGGCTTTCAATACCATCAACAATGGTATCCTTCTGCACTGCCCGGAGGGGTTGGGAGTGGGAGGCACCGTTTTACTGTGATTGTCTTCCTACCTCTCTGGTTGGTCAAAGTCGGTATTGGTGGGAGGCCAGAGAGAGGCTCCTAGGTCCCTCCTTTGTGGGGTGCCTCAGGGGTCAGTTCTCTCCCCAACTGTTTAACATCTACATAAAACTGCTGGGTGAGATCATCCAAGGACACGGGATGAGTTTCCAACAGTATACTGATGATACTCAGCTGTACATTTCCACCCTGTGTCAATTCAGTGTATCAGTGGAGGTCATGTGCTGTGCCTGGAGACTGTGAGGGTCTGGATGGGTATCAACAGGCTCAAACTCAACCTCGACAAGATAGAATGGTGTGGGTTTTGCCTCCCAAGAACAATTCCATCTGTCCTTCCATCACTGGGAGGTCCGCAACTTGGGAGTCCTCCTTGATCCACAGCTGAGACTAGACCAACAGCTCTCAGCTATGGCAATGGGAAAATTTGCACAGGTCTGCCTGGTGCACCAGTTGCAGCCCTATTTGTATAGGGAGTCCCTTCTCATAGTCACTCATGTCCTCATCACCTCGAGGCTTGATTACTGCAATGTGCTACCTTTAAAGAACGTTTGGAGGCTGCAGTTAGTCCAGAATGCAGCCACGTGAGCTGTTATGGGTTTATCAAGATATACTCCTATATCTCCATCACTCCGCAAGCTGTATTGGCTACCGATTGGTCTCTGAACACAATTTAAAGTACTTGTTATTATCTATGAAGCCCTAAATGGCTTAGGGACTGCCTCCTGCCTCATATATCCCAGTGGCCAGTCAGATCCCACAAAGTTGGCCTTCTCCAGGTCTCGTCAGCCAAGCAATGCTGGTTGCCAGGGCCGAGGGGAAGGGCCTTCTCTGTGGTGACTCAAGTCCTCTGAAATCAATTCCCACCAGAGATTCGCACTGCCTTCACCCTCCTGGCCTTTTGAAAGGCTTTAAAAACACGCCTTTGCCAGCAGGCCCAGGGCCATTGAGTGTTAACACTCCACTCCAGCCAGTAGTATGTTTGTGGTTGTGGATGAATCTTGGATGAATGGCTTTCTTTTAATATTTGGGGGTTTAAAATTTTGTATTTTTTTTATCCTTTATGCTGCCCTGAGTGCACTGGAGAAGGGAAGCTTATACATTTGAGTAAATAAATAGATAAATAAATTTATTTATTGTCTAGCATCCATCATTTTGCATACATAGATATGTACAAACAGACACACAGATACTTATAAACACTGTAGAGATATAGAAATAGATACAGATAGATAGTTTTAATGTATATCAGCAGTGCGTTGCTCCTGGTTCAGACCTGTTCTTAGAACCAGTAGTGGTGCTGGGAGGTTCCACACACCCACCCAGGATGCACCACTGATGTATATGTACTTTATACACCGAATTTGCAGCATTTACATTCTAGTGTGTAGGTACTCGATTTTTATGTTTTCAGATAAGGGTGAAAAAATTATTCTAATGACAGGTTATATTATTTTCATTTTTAAAAGTTTTGTAACAAATAATTCTAGTATCCCAAATAATCTCGAAGAAACACTTAAAATTGAAACACTAGGAAATCACAGGACTTTGGGCTAAATTATTAAGTCATATCACTTTTATAACGTTGCCAAGAAAATTGTTTGGAGAAATCTGTTTTGGCCTGAGGAATTAATGTTAATATTAGAAAATATTTATCTTTCAAGTTTCATATTCACATCCCTAAATAATTGGATAATAAATAATTTCTTTTGACCATTCTTAATTCAAAATTTTGATTATTTTTTTAATCTTCTATTGTATTGCCACTGAAGAATAATTTCCCAGATTTCCTTTAGTTATTTCTTAGTCCTTTGAGAGTGAATTGGCTCAATATTTTCCTAAGAAATGTCCTTATATTAAAGTGTGTGTGTATCTGTTTATATCTTTGTGTTTAATGGTTTATTCTCCAACCAAATCTTTTTGCTTTACTGGGAAATGAATATTTTGTTTGCCAGAATTTGTATTTAATCTAGGTAAGATCTACATTTTAGATGCCATAATTGTTCTGCCATAGTCTTTTGTGACGGCTGCAATGAAATTAAGTTGCCTTTGTTTGAAGTTTGTGTATGTGTGTTTGTGTATTTTAAGGATTTTTCACGTATTTTAGTTCTTTCCTTTTAAAAAATAGAAAATTGTGCAGTGTGTCTTTAATACAAGCAGTCCTTGACTTATGACCACAATTGAGACCACAATGTAAGAGAGAGCTGTTAAGTGAGTTTTGCCCCTTTGTATGATCTTTCTTGACAGAGTTGTTACAATTGTTTAGTTAGTAACACAATTCTTAAGTGAATCTGGCTTCTCCATTGACTTTGCTTGTCAATTTACAATAAGTTATTGGCATAAGCATGTATAGCTTTTTCATTTTTTAAATGTAATAGAGTTAGTCTAAAATTTATAATATTTAGTCTTGGTTTCCACATCATACAAACAAACACTTAGTGCTGTCAACAATTAAAATTCTACTTTCAAAGAAACAGGATCAGATTGGTCATAGAGTAACATTACACATGTACATTAAACATATTGAAATGGCTTGGAAGATTTACTAAAAAGGAAGGTTATAAAACATAATCAAGTGATTTTATGAAAGTACCATTACAGATTCAATTCATGCTTTAGTACAAGAAAAAAGTTTTAGTAAATATAGGATTTGGGGAGGAAAACATTCCCTTAAGAACAGCTGTTGGAAGTACATTAAAACCTGATAAAGTTAGAGGTCCTCTAAAGGTGGTGATATTTATTTTATTTAGATATCCTGATCATTCACAGTTACTAATGAAATAAAAACAAAGAACAATACAAAATATGAACAACAAAGTCAAAAGGACAAAGATGACAAAGAAAACAAACCTGGAATAGAAAAGAACTAGCATCAGTCAGAAATAAGAAAAAAAAATTGAATGAAAAATTATCTAGTGAACAATCATGTTGTCAGACCCCAATTTAAGTGTTTTTAACTAGCTTTAAATCATTTTTATTTTCAGTCTTTACTGTTACAATGCAAAATACCATATATGGCCATTGTGATCATTATTGAGGCCTTCAAAAATAGTTATATTACAAGAACGTTTTAACTATACAAACAATTGCAATTATAAAATGGTGACAGTATGGTATACTTAGTAGTTGAAGTGTTAGAATAGAATGTGGGAGACTGAGATTCAATCCATCTTTTGCTCAGGAAGGTTACTCGGTTGACTTTGAACTAGACACTATCTGTCAACTCAAATTACCAAGAGAGTTGATGTCATTGGAGGGGGGAGGGTGCTTTATACCCTCCTCTTGAGCTCTGCAAAAAAATATAAGACCCAAGAAATAAATACTTCCATTGTTTTGAGTTTTCCTTCCGTCATTCTCCTATGAAAGTCATTGCTGTAAGGATATGTATAGGAAGTCTTTGACTTATAAAAGTTTGTTTAGTAACTATTTGAAGTTATAGCAGCACTGAAACAAATGAATTATGATTATTTTTCACACTTATGAATGTTACAGCATTGCCAAGGTCATATGATCAGACACTTGCCTGTTGACTCATATTTATGACAGTTCAGTGTCCTGGGATCGTGGGACCATCTTTTGTGACTTTCTGACAAGCAAAATCAATGGGGAAGCCCGATTCACTTAACAAGTCTTCGGAGAGGGGCGGCATACAAATCTAATACATTATTATTAATTATTATTATTACCAGCTTAACAATGGTAATGATTCACTTAACAACTCTGTCAAGAAAAATCATAAAACAGTGCAAAACTCACTTAACATCTGTCTTGCTTAACAAAAAAAAATAGGCTCAGTTGTGCTGTAAGTTGAGGACTACCTGTAGTTCTGGTCAGATTCTTAGCCTGATGAAATTGCCAACTGGAGAGCTATCCTATGCAACATAAGCAAGATGCAAAGTATCCAAAGTCTTTCTGAAAAACTTCTTTTCTGTTAGCCCTACTTAAAAGGAAGCACATTGATGATTGTGTTTTTTGATCAAATTCACTGCTGAACCAGAAAATATGACAAATTGAGTTCCGTTACAAAATTCCACAATACTGTAATTAGTCAAGATCATTAATGGCTCTTTGAGAAGCACCCATATGTTGCCATCCAGATTATAATAGGCAAGTTCCCTGCTGCCTCAGATTTGCTGGAGCTCCTATTATATTGTTTCTTGACTGCTATATGTTCCTTGTCATCTATCAACATCATTTGGAATTGGCCGAAAGTAACAGCTATAGAAAGCAAAGGGAGACTATACAATGTACCATTATAGTGGGGAGTAAATTAAACAAAGAGATGGCACCATACACTAAGCTCACAAACATAAAGAACCAATAAAGATATTTTTTTATATTCAGTTTTGAATTATCCAGATTTAACAGAGAAGTATAACATATAGTTATGTTGCATATGCATATAAATATGTGTGAATATATTTTATATTGTGTATCAATCAGAACTGGATTCAGAGAAAATTAACAGTAGCTTGTCTCCAAGCACATTGTAGTACCATGATGGCGAACCTATCGCACATGTGCCAGAGGTGGCACAAAGCCCTCTCTGCTGGCACGTGCACTGTCATCCCAGGCCAGGTGGCGTTTCTTTTGTGACCTCCTGTTTCCCTGCAACAGAAGCTCATGAAAGAAGATGATCTTACCTTTTGCCGAACTGCCGGTGTGGGGATGCCCTGCTTCCCGCCAGCCAACTGGTCTTTGGGTCTCTGCTGCGCATGTGTGCATGTCTGTGCATGTTCATATGAATTCGTGCATTCACACAAGCACCTTTATGTTTGGGCATGTAAAAGGTTCACCACGACTGTTGTAAAATTTAGGTAAAAGTAATGGTAATATTTGTAGTTTTATGGTGCAGCGATGAATGCTATTAGCTAATAAAAACATGTCTGAATTCCAAATTCTGCTTAATTTCAAAGATGATATTTGTAAGGGCATGAACTATAATTCCTACATTTAAAACAGGCCAAAAATATTACTCATAACTAAAGTATGATCCCAGGCTTCTTTATTGTATTAATACAATTCAATACATTTTCTCCACACAATCCTTTTTATTGATCTAAAACATGAAGTTATCAAAAAAAAAACCCCAAAGAAAAGTACATTGCTAGTTTAACAGTGAATACAAATCACTGCCAATTTCACAGTACATTTTAAACGCAAAATTCCATTTTATACACCTAAATATGTTGGTTTGCCTCACAGTTTACTTTGTCTTTATTCTACTAATTACATTTGTAACAATGCAAGTGTGTAAGAAATCGGTGTATTTTTTCTGTTTCCTGAACACAGAGTCAAAGCAGATTCCGTAATATATTTCTCCTTCTGACATGGATTTTTAGAAGAAAAGCTAAATACAGTTTTGAGAAGAGGGCCAAATAATTTCCTGAATGTGTCTGCCACTGACAAATTAATAATAATAATAATAATAATAATAATAATAATAATAATAATAATAATAATAATACATCACGCAGTCCTAGCTGCTTGGGAAGCACCCGACTGGTGATGAAATATGAAATCCAGCATAGTGATCTCGTTTGCTGTGTTGTATTGAATAATAATAATAATAATAATAATAATAATAATAATAATAATAATAATATAATTTGTTGTGTTTGTTCATTTGCTGTGTGTTACTGTTATGATGATGATGATGATGATGATGATGATGATGATGATGATAACAACAACAGGATTTTACATTGCCTTTGGTTAATTTTTTTCCAGCATTAAATTTTGCAATGCCTTTAGGAGGTTCAGAAGCCAACCTATAATAAACAGCTCTCACCTTCAAAATCATAAAACAGGCTTTCAGTTCTTTGAACGTTCGATCTAATTGCCTTACTACATCAAAGGAAATATCTGAGGACAGAGAAAAATCACAGAGGGGGGGAGGGGGTAAAGGGCATTTCTACCTCCAAAGGTTATGTGCTGGTGGCTTGGTGGAGCCCTGTAAAGTTATGGCCTAAAAACTGCTGTTTGCGATTAAGTTGATGGGCAAGAATCTACCTAACCCTTTCTCCCTGCTGCTGACACAGAGTCTTTGTTCACATTTAGATTTCTCAAACTGTTGCCGGGGTCACGTGGAGGTCAGACACCATGATGATGTATAGGAGAACATGTCTGGGAATTTCTCTCATACTTAAAACACATACCAGGGGGAAAAAAGAGAGAGCACCCAGCTAAAATTGTCTGATGAGACCCAGATGATGACAGTGTCGCTGTTCTTTAAAAAAAAAAAAAATTATTCCTTATTTTTCCCTGGTCTAGACTCTGCAAGCACGCCCGTGCACATATACACCATTTCATTCGTGCTTATTCTGACAGCATTTATGCTCCTTCAAAATAAGGATGCTCTGTCTTGTTTTGACACGTCGTTTTCTTTCCCAGCTGGGGATGGGCTGGTAAATCAAGAGAAGGGGGAGGAAATCTGCTCATCTCTGAGCATATTCGGCATGGAATTGCCATAGGTTGTGTTAGACCATGAGTTTTCACTAGCTGGGCAATGTGCACATTGTGCACACATCTCTCTTTATCTATTTGCATTAACCTCGCCGAGTCTAGTCGCAATCATAAGCATACAGCAATCGCAGACTGTGCCCTCCCATCACCCTTAATAAACACAGCATTGTTTCCAGCTGTGACTAGGAACCTTACAGTGTTTGATTAGTTATACCACAGAGAGAGGGGGGGGGAAGAAATAAGCATGCTAATACCGAAGGAATTATTTATTCCACTCATTGCTGATTATTATTACATCTACATTTTTAAGGCAGATGGGTTTTTTTTCCCGTTTCTCATTGTTTCTGGTTCTTGGGAAATATTCCCCCCCCCCCCAAAAAAAAAGCTACTGACATGTAGCTTGCAGCATAGCCTATTCAAGAAACTAATGCAAAATATCCCACTATATCTATTTCTTTCTTTCCATTTATATCGCCTATAGTAGCTTGATAGTGACTTCAATTGTTTTCTTGTAGATTCAGCTCCACTGCAAGTAAAACACTAAGTAGCAATTTTTCTGTGCTCAGCTGCTCCACATGACAGAGGATATTTCATTCTGCTGTCAGAATGTTATTAATAAAACATGGGGGGGTGGAAGGGGCCACAATTTCTCCTTTCAATCACTTTAGCATTTACAATGAAAATTTTATGTACTGTGTAATTTTCGGTTAATGCTTGACACTTAAAATGTTGGTAGCTGCATTTTGTATGGAATCTGAAGGGTTAATTGTATCATATTCCCCAAGCAAAAAAAAAAGAGCTCTCCTTATCAAAAGTGAATAGAGGCGTGTATGCAAATGTGTGTCTGTGACCCTTTGCCTTTCCAGTGTTAATTTATATGGTCATTAAAGACTTTATGAAATTGAGCAGACTGGTGTTTTGAATCCCATTTGATCACCTTCTCCCATCCTGCACTGAAATCTTTCTTTCTTTCTTTCTTTCTTTCTTTCTTTCTTTCTTTCTTTCTTTCTTTCTTTCTTTCTTTCTTTCTTTCTTTTTTCCTTTCTGGTATTGTGATGAAAACAGCATGCTATGCTGTAGGGAGTTGCAAGTCTGGTTATCTGGCATTACTCAGATTGCTAAAATTCATTAAAATGTGACATCAGCACAGTCACAGACAAATGATCACAAGATGAAAAGGAACAGTAGGCCTTTCACGGATTAGTGCTACATGGCCTTAGCCTAGAAGTTAACTGCATAAAAAGATTAATCCACTAGTAGCAACATAGCTAAGATTTACTGAATAATTAAATTGGGTTGAGTTACTGTGAAGATTTTCATGTAATCTAGCTGGTGTGAGCATGTAAGTGAGGTGTAAGTAAGGTCACTTTTTAAAAAGGCAATAGGCCAAGTTGTTTCATTTACCCCAACTGGTCCCTCCAGAAGAAGAAATCCGAGATTTCATATTGTATTTACAGACTGACATTAGCAAAATGTATCAATTCTAATCGGAATTATTTTTTTGAGAGGTTTCTCAAATATGTTGCTATATATAACTTATTATGTTGAATATGTTACTTTAGTAATTCGGATAGTAATATACTATTTGTAGATGATAAGATCTGCTTGTTCTGTAGCTCTAGTTATCACTGTATATGTTTAAGAAAATATGATTCCCGGGCTGCACCATAACAACCCAGATTATTAATAATTGATAGCTGATGTCTTTTTAAGTGTCCTTCTTTCAATTTCTGACAATGTCTCATTAAATGTAATCCTGATCTTATTAAAGATCATATTTACACCTCGTGTTGAATGGTCCCTAAGCTAGCTTTTTTGACATTTTTTTAATGTTCATTCGCAGAAGAACAAATTGAAGATGCAGAAGGGTCTACTAAAAGCTCATCAATGGCTGTTGCTGATGATAAAGACACATGTGAGAAAGAGAGAAATAAAAACGAAGGCAGAAAAGCTAGTAAAGACTCTGGTAAGATGCTAGATTTTTTTTTCCCCACTCATTTAAAAATCTGTATTAAATAGTTATGTTTGTTTGTTTGCTTGCTTAATTTAAAACTGTCTGGACATTCCTGGTATTATCTATTGTATGTGTATTTTGCATGTGACTTATCAGTAGCCTGACATTGACCTATTTTTAATCATAACCATCTGACAGGATAGATGTGGATAAGCTGAAGAATATTATAGAACAACTAGTGAGATTATTTTTTAATCAAATCAGTTTGTGTGCTTGTAATTTTTTTAAGCACCTTTCATTAATCTTAGCTGTACTTGTATTCCTCTGATGGCATATTAATTTTTCATAAGATTCCACACTACTTGAGGAATTTCCCCTGCATTCATGTTTCATCTCTTTGCAAAGCCCTAAGACAATGGGAATGCTCCCCCCACCCACCCCACCATCAGCTTTCTGTTTCTTGATATATGATCACTTAGATTCAGGAATCTTCCCTCTACGTGGCCATTTATCTGGTATTTACAGGGGTGGGGGGAACAGAAAATCTATGAAAAGGTTTACAGATGATTTGGCCAAGAAGGAGGAAATATCATTGAAAACAGATTATGAGCTGGGAAATATTGATCTTTAAGAATATACAAAGCTTTGTAATGAAAGCTACTGTCTTTGAAAACAGAACTCCCATGTCATGACATTTACTTGTGCACAAACAAACCCAAGGCCAGCATCTGGCATGGATACACAAAGCTTTTTCTGTATTTGATTTGGCAAAATGTGACTCCATCCATGCTTTTTATTTATGAGATGGAAATCTATGGTCACAATGAATATTACATTGGCTACTTTTGCTGCACGCTATTCCTAGTTATATTATGCTGGATTCACTGAAGCAGAAGAGGTGCTGAAGCAGGTTGAAAGCTATTAGTTTCAGGTGCTCATATATCTTTTCTTTGAATCCAAATGACAACGGCAGATAAAAGAGCTTGTATTCGCCATAAAGACATTCAGTTTAATCAGGAATTATTATTTTACATGCAAATTTATTTTCATCTAAATGAATCATTACTTAGAGATACTGCTAAATTGTTGTTTACTTTGTAAGCAGTAGAAGTATGAAAACACCATTTTTTTTCTTTATGCAAAATTCAGTAATATTTAAGAAATAAAAATTTGGTTCACAGATATCTGTCCATTGTGTTTCACTACTCAGAAATATCCGTAGCATTAATATTATTTAGTTTTTAAAATCAAGAACCTGAAGAACTGTTCATAACAGAGCATGTCTGTAGGGATTATTTAAAATATACATGCCCTTTACTTGGAAGGTAAATCTAAAAGCTTTATTGAAAGACATGCTGCTTTTCCTTGCTTCTGGGGTCATTGTAGAAGTGTAATGGAAAAAGAGAAATTTTATTTTTGAAACATCTGGCTTCTTTGCGTTGTGCTCTGTTAAGTAAGCTTTACTTTTCTGATATGTTTTATGTCTAAAATATTTGCTATAAATTATCTAAGTTCTTTGATTAAGTTTATTTTTAATAGGGCAATAGGCAGAAGTGGTGAACTTCAGAAACAAAGATGGCAAGTACCACAAACAATAAATCAAGTTTAATTAGCCTCACCTATGCTCCAATTGTCCTGTGGTGCAATGGAACACCTTTAGATGCTAAAGGCAGATGCTTTTGTAAGAAGCTTGAAAAAAATCAGTTCACATTTCAGATTCTCAAACTGACCTTTTGAATCCTACAATAGAATTCTCTAAATTAATTCTGCATATAAAGTATTCATTCAGTGAGGTTAATTCTCAACACAGCTGACAACTATGTTTAATGACTGCATAACTGCTTATGTATAATTGAATGTTAATTTGGATTTTCTTCTCCTGAATTAAGTATTGGCAAAGAAGTCCCAGAAAACCAACAAGTTAATCATAGCCTTAACAAGCTAGATAAAAAAGTCCTCTCACCCCTTTTTAGCATATAATGCATTAGAAAAGAAGGGATTAACATGTTTGGTGCTCAAGCATTTATACAAATTGTTGTTCTGTATTGCCTTCCTTATCTCAGATGGAGGCTTTGAAAGACTTGGCAATAAGAAAAGTATGTTTACTGAATATTGATTTAGAAGACAAGAGCCTTCTAATGCCTCGTTTATATTGTCATTTAATTCTAGTGCCACTTTAGATTAATTATAATCCAAATTACAACTCAACACAGTGTAGTAATTAATATGGAATTTATCCAGATTAATACATTTGCATAGTAAATGTAATAAATTTCTGAGATGGCTGGAGGGAACACTATTTAACAAGGTGGTAAATGTAAGGAATAATGGAAATTAAACATTTATTGTGCAATAAAATTATTCTTTAGTTAAATTCTAATTAGAAGGAATCTTATATTGACTTCTACAATTTTAAAGTATTATAGCTTATTTTAATTACAGTAATTGATATCAGAAGGTCTAGTCATTATTAGGTTCTTTAGTTTATAAATACAAATGTTTATAGGATATTGTCATGCTTTATTTCACATGTTTATATATTTGATTGATATTCCCTCTTGTAAACTTAACTAACATAATTTATTTATGTTAACACATTCATAATCTTTGTTATTTTAGAATTAAAGAGTTATAAAATTGATGATTATATGAATTACACAGTTCTGGTTTATGTAAGAATAATTTACTATTCCATTATTATAAGGCAGACCTGCATATTTTTATTTAGAAATCCAGAAAGAATCACTTAAAGTATTAGTAAATGTGCTATGCATACACAGTCATTGGATTATAGCTGATGGGGACTGCTTGCTAATGAGACAAATTTATTTTTCCAGAAGAGATATGAGGGTAAAAAAGAAAACAAAAAGTAAAATAAATAAAGAATGACTTTTGACTTCTTTGGTAGATATATGAATAAGGAAAATGCATTATACTTTTACTGTAGGGTTAACATTTATCTACATTACTTCTATAAACAGGTAAAGATAAGGTTCTCCTTGCCCATATTATGATTGTTGTTGTTGTTATTGTTATTATTATTATTACTATTACTATTATTATTTGGATTTATATGCCGCCCTTCTCTGAGGACTCGGAGCGGCTTACAACATATAAAAGTGAAAACAATACAATACAATACAGTGGCCTAAATTCAATTAATTTAAAACTAAATAATCTAATTTAATCCACTCAGACAACAACCATACATATGTACTAGTCTTGTATAATTCTAATCATCAAATTCCAAAATCAACAGTTCATTTCTTTCAGTTTCTCCTCAAAAATCCAAGATGGTTTTCATTTAGAAATTAAATAGGCCAGTCTTTTCTTTAATCAAACTGACAATTTTGCCATCTCTACCAATTCTATCATCTTCATCATCATGGCTTCTTTGTGGACATTTATCAGTGCATATAAAAGTCTCACTGCTGTTATCATATACCAACCAAAGCAAAGTTTTGTTAGATATTGCCATTTGTTTGTCCATTAATGAAAAGAAAAATCTCTGATTTCAACTGTTTATTCGCTTTTCAAATCTTCTGAATTAGAAGACATACTTGATGTCAGTATTTTCTAGCTTTCTTGCCTGCCTACCAAAGATGAAAATATGTACCCTCTGTTTGATTGTATTTTCAACAAATGTTTGAAATTTCCTTGTACATTTTTGACAGTTTACCTGGCTAGTTTATAAAACTTCTTTTTTAAAATTAAAATTCATTGTAAATTTCAACGATTTCTTCCACTTATTTTCTCATTGGTGTAACTATATATCATAACACTACTTTTGCCCATAGCATCTTTAATTTGTTCATCCTCTACATTCAATAAAAGTTGATACATCTTAGTAATAAAATTTTCATTTATTAAATGATTTTAATATATGCTCACCTTTGTACACAACTTTACATAGCAATAAACAATAGCTCGTAAACCTATATATTACAGCACTCTGAACATCAGCACATTGCTCCCGACAAATTCAGTTTTACTGCCTTCAAATTCATAATTTTTAAATCAGACTTAAATCTTAAATCAATAATATGTAGAACTTTCCAAATCCAGATTTTCTCATTTTTAACTTAAATTCTCCTTGAGAAAAAATTCAACAGAGCAGCATCAATTAATCATTTTTTAAATTCATTTCCATTCTAAAATAATAATAATTGATTAGACTGATAACCATAAAGAGATTTTAATATAATTCTTTATTTATTAAAGAATATTTAAATTTTAAATTGTCGATGTGGAATGTCTAACAAATGATTTTTAAAACGTACATTAACCTTGACTTTATCATACCACAAATAGCCATGCTAATAAAATCTTAAATCATATCCTTCCAAGTTGAATAACACCTCTTTCTTAAAGCCATCCATTATTTCATTCATATGGAGTGACAAGCTGAAAAATATAATTTTAAATCAGGTAGTTCTAGCCCCCTCTTTGTTTTAGCATGCAACAGTGAAAATTATTCATAAGTAAAGGTAATTCATAAGACATTTGTAAGTGAGATAATGCAGATTTTATTTACAGTATTTGTTTGCATCCTACATTTATGTAATTATTAGAAATAACTCAAAGCAGCAAACATTTCCACGTTTGTGTCATACCCAACAAATGCCATATAAATGGTCTTCTATGAGTAATTTTTACAGTCTCTATTTCCTATGTTTCACTTTCCTCGAACTTTAATTGCTTCCACTTGGCTTCTCCTGCCAGAGGGAGTGACCACTGTTCTGTCATATGGAAATATCACTCTGCATTTTCAGAGATTTCTGACCTTCTAAAGTGGTTGGAAACATACTAGAAATAATCTCCTTTGAAGGCTCAGGAATCCTAATGGAATCCGACTGTCTCAAAGGAAATTTCCAGCTGCCATGTCCAGCAGTTCTGGCTCAGGCTATAAATACAATTTAACCCAAGCACCCTTTTTTCTATAGGCATTGCCTGACCATCTTCTTGTTTTTTGAAGAACTGGTTGCAATGAAACACACACGACAATGGATGAAATTCACATGGCATAAAATCTGAAGAGAAGCTGATCAAAATATAGACTATTTTGAGAGGATTAATCTATGTACTGTAATGGCAAAGCAAATTTATATCTGCAGTCTCAATTGGTAGAATTCTTTTGAATATTGGCTAACATGATGTGGTAATAGTACAGTATATATAACTATCCTATCCCCTATCCCCAAGATAAGGCATCCCCTGATAATAAGCCGAATCAGGCTTTTGAGTGCATGGCAACAAAGCCAAGTGCTTATTTCAGGGTGGTTTTTTTTTAAAAAAAAAAACTTATTTTCAGGGGAACACAGTGTCTATAACTATATATAACTGTAACTGTATGTATTTTATGTGTGTGTGTGTGTGTGTGTTTGTATGTGTGTATTTTTTTTTCATGGGTTTAGGCATGTAGGTCTTGGTGTATTTGGGTCATTTCCTATGTAAGATTGATAGAATTGTGGTGATGTTTCGTTGAAATATCCCCAAGATTCTATCAATCTTACACGGGAAAAGATCCAAATATGCTAAGACCTATATGTATGTATGTATGTATGTATGTATGTATGTATGTATGTATGTATGTATATGTTACACATATAGGTTACAGAGAGAGAGAGAGAAACACACAGACACAGTGTGTGTGTGTGTGTGTGTATATATATATATATGCGCGCGCGCACACACATACACACACACACACACACACATATATATATATATACACACAAATACATACATATAAACACACATTCTGAAAATAAAATTGGTTCTGAAATTTTTAAAGCAGCATCAGAAATGCTTCATCATTTGTATGGATCTCACAACCTGCTTACCAGGAAGTGGACATATTGTTTGAAAAATTCAGTCATCCATTGGCACATTAAAACAGGGTTCTACATCTTGATTTTGGGGATAGTTATTGCCTTTCAGAAGAAAGGTGTGGTGCTTGCACTATGAAGGAAATGTTTTATTTAATTAATTAATTAATTAATTAATTAATTCGACTTCTATGCCCCCCAATCCCGAAGAACTCAGGGATGTAGGCCATCCCTCCTTAAAAAATAAATATAGATGAGTGATTCGAAAAGCTATCACTTAGTATCAGAAATGGTTTATACTTTTTAGTATGTGCAGTTCTCAGCTCTTGAATCCTGAATAAATCTTATTTATATAATATCCAATTACTTTTGAGGCTTCATGCTAGAAAAGATTCTGACATGGTTGTATGTATGCATTTATTTATTTATATGCTGACCTCTCCGGCTTTTTCGTTGCCCTGTGGTTTCCCCACAGCTTCACCCAGGCCGTCTCTTGCTTTTTATTTCTCAACGCCTCCTTTTGAACTGTGGTGAACTGCGGGGCGAAGAGAAAGCCAAGGAGGGAGAGAAGTGTAGGGGTGGGGAAGGCACCGTCGTCTGGGTCTTAAAAGAGGCATAGTTTGTCTGCATTCCGAGAAGGAGTAGCCCCTCAGGGCTTCCCCCCTGCCAAACTGCCTGCCGGTCCTTGTGCCTCGTTGCTACAAGCCTAAAGAGGGAAGAGCAGATGTCAATTTTGCATTGTTCCTTCCTTGTTTGGATGGCGCCCAGGGAGGGGGAGGGACTGGGGGTCTTCCCCTCCCCTCTCTTATCTCCATCTTCCTTTTGATTCTCTCCCTGGCCTCCTTTTCCTTCTCCAGATTCCTCGGCCTCTTGGCGGCCTCTCCGGCCTCCCCTCCTGCCTCCTACCCGCCGCCCCAACTCTTTCTCCACCCTCCCGTGGGATCTGTCTCAGAGCCCCTTCAGGAAGCTTGGACGGAGGGCAATGGGGGAGAGCTGGGGGTGCCTGGAAGGGCTGTGGGCATCGAAGGCAGCGCTGGGCTTCTCCCTTCCTGGGCGACCTCGGGAGTCCATCTGCAGAGGCTGCGGGCACCCAGGAGAGCTGGGCAGGGAAGAGTGGCAGGCGGGTGGCCTGGAGGGGCTGGAGGGGGAGGGTCGCTCTGAGTGGAGGAGGTGCCTCCCCCCCCCAAGGAAACGGGGGCCCTATGTGCCCCCCACTTCTGCTTCCCTTTGGGTGGATGGAGGGTAAGGTGACCAGATGTCCCGTTTGTAAAAAAAATTGGGACGTGGGATAAATTGTTCAAAAGCGGGACTGTCCTGCCAAAAGCGGGACATCTGGTCACTTTATATTAGACTGATTTTATGCAATAAGGAGTATGACTCTGGAAATTAATGTTATTGAAGTATAATAGGGTTGGGCTTGACAAGAAAAATAAAGTGAATAATTGATACTTGTGACATATGATAAAGATCACGTAAACTTAAAGAAAGATGTCACTGTTTTAATGAGTTGCAATAAAGATGTGGCTTTCAATAAGCATAGATTGCTCTTTCCCAGAAACCTGAAAAATATCATGACTAGTTTAAAATGAAATGTAACTCTGATACATTATGGTCTAAATAATTTTTAAGCATGCCTTGGCCTAACATTTATACCATACATGATAATCACAATTCTTAGAACAAGTTTGTTTGTATCCCACCTTTATTATTTTTATTATTATTTTTACGAATAACTCAATGCAGCAAACAAACAAATCCTTCCTCTTCTTACAACAATAACAACAACCCTGTGAGGTTAGTTGTCCTGAGAGAGAGTAAGTGGCCCAAGATTACCCAGCTAGCTTTCATGGCTAAAGTGGATATATTCCAAATACAAAAGGATAGATGAGGAAGGATCTTGGAATTCCTGACCCAAATTTTCAATATAGTCCTCTGGGACTCTTGAATTCCATAATCAGAGAGGCAAAGGACTGGGATATGAGAGTTCACAAAGCATCCTCAAATGTTATTCATACCCTTTCGCTGCTGCCTACGCAGCTTAGGGCATTTTAATGCATTTTAATAAGGAAAATACTTTGCTGTGCTAATCTAATTTTAGGGTAAAATGATTGGTTATAAGAGATGGTTTTTTGTGTGTGTTTTGAACATGATTATTAATATTTAAAATGCTTTAACCTCTAGACCCTTAAGATTCTGAAAACCGTAAATTTTTATAAAAGAACAAGGCTTTCTCCATTTTCAATTTACAGTGATCCCTCGGTTAGCGCGGGGGTTACGTTCCAAGACCTCCCGCGCTAACCGATTTCCGCGTTATATTGGATGCGGAAGTAAAACCACCATCTGCGCATGTGCGCCATTTTTTTTTTCATGGCCGCACATGCGCAGATGGTGGAGTTTGCGTGTGGGCGGGGGGAAGACCAAGGGAGGATTCCTTCAGCCGCCCAACAGCTGATCTGCTCCGCAGCGCGGAAGCAGCGAGGAGCCGAAGATGGGGTAAAGGCAAAGGGGAAACCCCATCTTCGGCTCCTCGCTGCTGCCGCGCTGCGGAGCGGATCAGGTGTTGGGCGGCTGAAGGAACCTTCCCTTGGTCTTCCCGCCAGATCACTTGCCGCTTGCCGCTTGCCAGTCCACGCCCCCCTGGATGAGCGGCCCCGCATGGCCCCAGCGCCGGACTCCGTTGCCGAACGCCGAAACCGGAAGGGGCGAGGTGGGGGAGAACGGGAGGCTCAGCATTCCGTCAGTCGCAGCGCTGGCTGTCAACTTTTCTTTTTAGCACTGGGGAGGCAAGTCAGCTCCTGCCCAGTTTTAAAAAGAAAAGTTGACAGCCAGCGATTGTTCCGCTGCCGCCAGCATGGCCTGGCTGGCAGCGCCCAGGATCACTCGGCTGCGGGTGGCAGGAAAGCGAATGTCACGGGGCTGGGCTCGGCTCCCCCAGCCCCGCCGCGGAAGGCTCCATTCTGTTACTTGAATGGAGACCGCCGGCCGCTCAATCGGGCCGGCAGGGAACAGAATGGAGCGTTCCGCGGCAGGGCTGGGGGAGCCGAGCCCAGCCCCGTGACATTCGCTTTCCTGCCACCCGCAGCCGAGTGATCGTGGGCTCCTTCGCAACCTCGGCATGAAAGCTCACGAAAACCAGGAAGCTCTCTGAGGTTGCGAAGGAGCCCACGATCACTCGGCTGCAGGCGGGAGGAAGGCGAATGCCACGGGGCTGGGCTCGGTTCCATCCTCGGCTCCCCTCCTACCAGCCCCGCCGCGGAACGCTCCATTCTGTTCCCTGAATGGAGACCGCCGGCCGCTCAATCGGGCCGGCAGGGAACAGAATGGAGCGTTCCGCGGCAGGGCTGGGGGAGCCGAGCCCAGCCCCGTGACATTCGCTTTCCTGCCACCCGCAGCCGAGTGATCGTGGGCTCCTTCGCAACCTCGGCATGAAAGCTCACGAAAACCAGGAAGCTCTCTGAGGTTGCGAAGGAGCCCACGATCACTCGGCTGCAGGCGGGAGGAAGGCGAATGCCACGGGGCTGGGCTCGGTTCCATCCTCGGCTCCCCTCCTACCAGCCCCGCCGCGGAACGCTCCATTCTGTTCCCTGAATGGAGACCGCCGGCCGCTCAATCGGGCCGGCAGGGAACAGAATGGAGCGTTCCGCGGCAGGGCTGGGGGAGCCGAGCCCAGCCCCGTGACATTCGCTTTCCTGCCACCCGCAGCCGAGTGATCGTGGGCTCCTTCGCAACCTCGGCATGAAAGCTCACGAAAACCAGGAAGCTCTCTGAGGTTGCGAAGGAGCCCACGATCACTCGGCTGCAGGCGGGAGGAAGGCGAATGCCACGGGGCTGGGCTCGGTTCCATCCTCGGCTCCCCTCCTACCAGCCCCGCCGCGGAACGCTCCATTCTGTTCCCTGCCGGCCCGATTGAGCGGCCGGCGGTCTCCATTCAGGGAACAGAATAAAAAAAAAATTATTTTTTAATATTTTATTTTTTTAAATAATATTTTTTGAAAAACCGCGTTGCAGCGTTTCGCGCTAATCGAGAACGCGCAAGTCGAGGGACCACTGTATTTGAATCATCTTGTTCTTTAATCAATCTATAATTCTTTTATTTTTAAAGTTTCACTAATTCTGTTTCCTAAGTTTAGTACAGTGAATAATACACTGAAATATATAGTACAGTCAATGTTAATATATTTCTACTAAAATGTATTTATAAATTTTTGAAGATATTAACATGCAATATATTTTGCTGCTCCTGCATTTACTTATTCTTGTAGGGCTTTCTATTATTTTTCAAATAAAAAGTCTTCTTTTAATTTGAAACGTTTATTCTCTTCCTCTCTACACCAATATGCTTTCTGTTCGTTATAAGTATTCTGTAAGCTTTTCATCAGTGACAGCCATGACCCTATTTTAAAATTAAAACGAAGACATTAGACAGTAAGGTCAGTTTGTTCGTTTTTGTGAACTCTGTGTGGATTTTAAAAATCAAGATCCTTCATGCGTCTCCCCTGGACAATATATTTATGTTGGGTCTGATAGCAATCAATGGTTTAGCGTCATTGCATTTCAAGATGTATTTGCACCCAGTTGTCCAGTGATAGTATCCTCACCCTGGAAATAATTTAGTTGCAAATTGACTGGAAGATGGTGAAAATTGAAAGTTAAAATTAGAAATACTCATAATAAACAGCAGAAAAAAGGTCAGATGATGCCACACTATGATGAGATTGGAATGGTTGGTAAATGAGGTTTTGTGTTTGTCTTGAGATGTATGTGACCAGACTACTCAATGCTGTTGAAATATGCAGCCTAACAAAAAGACTACTCTACAAATTGAGGCTGCAAAGAATTTTCTTATGATCTAGGAAATTATAATTGCATTCTTTTCTTTGATGTGTACTAACCCGCTACATTAAGGGGCTAGCACAGGCTGGATATTAATTATATTATTAATACACACTATTGCAGCATTTATGTACAAAACATACTTTAAGTCAGTGTATCACCATTATTTATCTTTGTATGGTTAAGCTGGTGTCTTTTCTTTTAAATGAATTGTAATATGGTTATGCCATATTACATATCTATTGAAATCAGTGGGATTTAATTAGTCGTGAATAACTTAAGTCCCATTGATTTAAATAGTCTCTTCGAGGTATGATGAAAACTGTATTCAACTCAATATTTATTATATGTGGTGCAATAATTGGAAATAATACACATCTTATCTGAACAACATGACAAATATATTCTTAATTAAATACAGGGAAAAGAAGAATGTTTGGAAATTAATTATTTTGGAGCAAAAACTGGGACTTATGATTTGATTTTGCGTAATGTGGTGTAAAATTTTCGAGTGAAATACTAGAGAGATCTAGTTATTGATTACTGTTTAGGGCAGCATAAGGTTAGCTAAACAAGAGAGAAGAGTACATTTTTAATGTATTTATAGAGTTTGCTCTGCTACAGAGATAAGTGGGCTGTCACCTTTGTACCTGTTCAGTTTCAAAGAGAGTTCTGCTGTAAGATGAAAACCTACAATATTTAAAAGACTCTTATAGGTCATAGCATAAGATCTAATGGCAATCATAGCTATTTATAATATATTCTTGTTGTTTTGGAAGCAGGAATAAACACACCAGAGAAGGAACCAAAACTAAATATTGCAACAGGGGAACAACCACTACTTCCAACTAAAGAAGATGGTCCACCCAAAAAGACCAAATTTTCTGAAGAAAATAAATTTGGTCATGACCAGGTAAAAAGTATTATTACAATGTTGGCTTTATTTCGTGAATTTTAGTGAAATACTTTAATTCATCATGGGCTTTATTTATGCAGGTTGCAATGAGCCATAAAATGTTTTTCAGCTAATCACATGAAACTAATATTTCCAAACCAGATTATTAATTACAGTAGTGTATTACAATATATGACTGCAGTATTTATTCGGCTACCTGGGAATCAAAATGAAAAAAAACCCCTAGAAAATAGATACTTAGAAAGTTTAAGAAAAATTCTTGGAAAAATAATTATGGAAACCCAAATTTTGAATGAAAGTGCACTTTTTTCCCAGTAACTGATACTATCAAGTAGGCCTTCTGAGCTAACCTTTATTTCAAGATGACCTTTATACAGAATTTGAAATATAACAGGATATTAAATTGTCTATATACAAAATGCTGGATTAGTGGTGGGAAGAATCAGTTCTAGCCCATACTAGGCATGAAAGCTGGCTGGATGATTTTGGTCCAGTTGTTATCTGTCAGCCCTGGATAGGAAAGATAAACAAATCTATCTACCACACATAATGAACCATAATTTAGACTTACTTACTTCTTAGTTATCAAATACTGTATATACAATGCCATCTCTTTTAAGTGGCACTGGGTAATTTATAAATAAAAGTCATACACCCATATAAAAGACACCTAGATTAAAACATTAAAAAAACTGGACTAAAAATAGGTTAAAAATTAAGCAGCAGAGGGAGTGCCCTTAAGTCACCAACCATCCTCAGATTTGCAGGTCATTCTTAGGTCTCCATGCCAATTGGCAGAGCCAGGTCTTGACATTCTTCTGGAAGCCAGCAGAATAAGTTCCCACTTTACTTCTGGGTACAAGACTTCCACAGGGCAGGGGAAATAGCATAGAAGGCTCTCTTCCTAGACCAGTGATGGCGAACCTGCTGGCACATAAGCTGTTACCCTAGCTCAGCTCCAAGGTGCATGTGTGTGCCGGCCAGCTGATTTATGGCTAACACAGAGGCTCTGGGAGGGCATATTTGGCTTCCAGAGAGCCTCTGGGGGGATGGGAGAAGGCTTTTTTATCCTCCCCTAGCTCAAGGGATGTCTTTGGAGCTTGAGGAGGGTGAAACATGAGCCTACTGGGCCCATCAGAAGTTTGGAAACAGTATGTTTCCGGCCTCCATAGGCCTCCAGGGGGTGGGTGAAGCTGTTTTCGCCCTCCCCAGGCATTATATTATGGGTATGGGCACTCCTGCATGTGTGATAGCATATGCTCATGCCCTTTCGGCACCTGCGGGAAAAAGGGTTCGCCACCACTGTCCTAGACCCCACTCATCAAAATTGTGATGGATCTGGTCTGGCCCAAACCAGCACAAAACTCTGCCCCACCTCCAGCTGCCAAACCCAACCCAAAAGAATATCAAGGTTGATAATATCAAAGGCCGCTGAGAGGCCCTATCCCAATCCTGCCAGAGGTCAACCAAAAGGAAAAGCAGTGCCTTTTCTATCCGATTTCTAAACCTGAAACTTGACTGGAAGGGATCCAGATAATCTGTCTCATCCTGGATTTTCCGGACCTGCAGTATTACTACTTTCTCATCTACTTTCTGGTAAAAGAGAAGGTAGTCAAAAATGATCCAGAACAATGGAATCCAGTAAGAGAGAAAAAGGAATACTGGTGCCTCTTTAAATTGTCCAGGAACACCCCACGACTCAAGGAAGAATTAACCATCACTAGGACCCACCACATCCTGGGTAGCCTTAGTTAACCAGGGGGACATGGATCTATTCACAGATGACTATATTTATAGTCCTGAGGATCCTGTCCATTTCACTGAGCTGTGCAGCAGAACCTCAGATAGAACCCTCAGTTCCATTGCAACTCCATCAGATTCATCAGTTGCTGGATAGATATGTCCTATCTCTCTGCATAATAAGGTAACATAAAAGAATGTCAAAATTACCAGAGCATGATCTGACCATGGCAGAAAGGCTGAAAATAGTTCTCTCCTCAGATCATGTTGCCATTGCACTGACAAGAAAACTAAGTCCAGAGTGTTACCACAGTTTCAAGTCAAGCCATGGGATGATGGTCACGAACTCCTGGGCTGTTTTCAAGGTCTATTCCAGGGATAGCTAATTGAAGGCTTCTAAAATCATAAGCCTGGGAAAGTCCATGGCCAATTCTGAAACGAGTTCCAAATTGCTATGCAGCAGAGAGGCTGATACAATAGCAACTGTCCCAATTCATCCCATGAGCCTAACTTCAAAATCAGAGTCTCAAAACTGGCAATTTATAGGGCAGCATTTCTGAAGACCAGCATGATAGATTATGATAAAATGATATATTATAGTCTATAGCTTTCACTGAAGACGGTTTTATTCTGTAGTGGATTGTTTCAGATCAATAATAATTGTGAGGACATGAGTATGTGTACTGAAATTATGAAGTCCAAGAATTTTACTTATATATAATCCCAAACATGTACTCTCTAATGAATAGGCTGCAGATAAACCTCCATGTTTCTTCTTTTTCATAAAAATTAAACTATTTTTAAGGCATTAAAAATGTGAAAATGATGGTAAATTCACAGAAAATATTGTTATCTTGAGAGACTGACTAGAAGAAGCAGAAGAAGCATTATTCAATTTTTTTCTTGAAGGAAAATATAGTATTTACTGTAGTAATAAGTCATTTTTTCCCATTTATTTGTCTAATAGTCTGAATTTATGATGGTGTTTTTTTTCCAGTTTTACCAGTGCCCTTATTGTAACTACAATAGCAGGGACCCAAATCGTATACAGATGCATGTTTTGTCACAACATTCTATGCAGCCTGTGATCTGCTGTCCCCTTTGTCAGGATGTCCTGAGCAACAAAATGCATCTGCAACTGCATCTGACTCATTTGCACAGTGTGTCACCAGATTGTGTAGAAAAACTGCTTATGACAGTAAGTACTTAAAACGTTAATATGGTGTTTTTTTCACATATATGTTAATTGTAAACAGTGATGAATAGATGCTAGAAATGGAATTAGCACGTTGGAATAGGGGCTCCAGAGATCTCTACTTCTGTCAATAACTTAGTTCATCTTTTTGGCCTACTCACTTAACCTTCATTTTCAAAGACACAGGAGTCTTAAGCTCTCATTAAAGTCAACCTTTCAAGATCAAGGTGCTCACCTCTGGGCCTCTATGCACTTCCTAAAACAGATTGGCTATTAACTTTTCCCTGTAGGGAAACTTTTCTTTTTCATTTGGTGTAATGTATTGTGACAGCTAAAAGCATTAGAAATTACTACTTTTTTTGTAGATTTATTTAATTAATTTATATATCCACTCATAGCATGCGTATGACTCTGGGAAACTAACAGTTAAATTTAATGCCAATTTTATATGAACTTGTAAATAATGGTGTTATTTTTATATAGGGCAGAATCATAATTTTATGGTTTATTTATTTATTTATTAGATTTGTATGCCGCCCCTCTCCGTAGACTCGGGGCGGTTAACAACAATAATAAGAAACAGCATAAAACAAATCTAATATTTAAATTGCTAAAAGCCTTTATTAAAAACCAAGCATACACACAAACATACCATGCATAAATTGTATAGGCCTAGGGGGAAGGTATATCTCAATTCCCCCATGCCTGAAGACAGAGGTGGGTTTTAAGGAGCTTACGAAAGGCTAGGAGGGTGGGGGCAATTCTGATCTCTGGGGAGAGTTGGTTCCAGAGGGCCGGGGCCGCCACAGAGAAGGCTCTTCCCCTGGGCCCCGCCAAATGACATTGTTTAGTTGACGGGACCCGGAGAAGGCCCACTCTTTATTTAGTTACCTTGAAAATCTAATAAAAACCCAAGTGTTATACATATAATGTATATGTATGTTGGTGGGAATATACTGTATATTTAAAGAGGATTATAGTCAAAAATATATGTGTTAGAATGTACAACTACTATGTCACCAATATTATTTTCTCTTTCAATGTTTTCTAAAATGCAATATAGATATCACTAGAGGAAACCCTAAAGATATTTTTCAGGGGTGATAAAATATTTTTAGGACTTCAATGATAGAATTATATAAAAGCTTACGTAAAACAAGGTAAATTGTCAGACACACATGAATGTGATAATAAAAATAAAAATAAAATAAAACATTATTGCTCATATTCACCCAGATGTGTGACATATAAATTAATCTTTTGTTATCGCCTTCAGAAGTAATGCCTTTGTGTTACCCGAATAGCTTAATAGAATAGAATAGAATAGAATAGAATTTTATTGGCCAAGTGTACATAAAATAAAATATACATTTGTCAAGAATCATGTGGTACAACACTTAACGATTGTCATAGGGGTCAAATAAGCAATGAAGAAGCAATATTAATAAAAATCTTAGGATATAAACAACAAGTTAAGATGGCCACACTCAGTTCAATGAAAGTGGAGGCTTTAGTATCTTTTTTTGCTCAGGATATTTTAACCAATACCATTTCTGCTGCTTTTATGAGCTAAATTTTAAACTCCTGGATGATTTGTCTATATGTGATAAGCAGTGTCAAAATTATGTTTTCCTCCCTAAGGTTCCTGTACCAGATATGATGATGCCTAACAGTATGCTACTGCCAACAGTTGCTTCAGAGAAATCTGACTGTGATGCCACGTCTACAAACCTGAGAACCGAGGGGTCTGGAAAATACTCAGGTATAGCAATGAAAACCACACTTGCAGAATTAGTGTGTTTAGATAAAATATCCTTTCACTTTGGAGATTGCAGTAACTCTGCACCAAAGAAAATAATGCAGAGATTAAAGTCCAGTTTGTTTTAACCAATTAATGAAATCGAGTGTGTATTGCAATACAGTAATATTGTAAGAAGTCTCATGCGGGGGCATGCATACACATGTCAGGGGCACACAGCTGTGCACCATCCCCAAAATCACTACTGGAAGCGAGCACCTTAGCATTCTGGTAGCAGGCCATCAGTGCTCGTAATGCTAATCAAATGTAATCACCTAAAGGAGCTTTTAGAAAACAAAAGTACAGTGTTCCCTCGATTTTCACGGGTTCGAACTTCGCGGAAAGTCTATACCACGGTTTTTCAAAAATATTAATTAAAAAATACTTTGCGGGTTTTTCCCCTATACCACGGTTTTTCCCATCCGATGACATCATATGCCATCGCCAAACTTTCGTCTGCCTTTAATAAAAAAAAAATTAAATAAACTTTAATAAATAAACATGGTGAGTAATAATCTGAATGGTTGCTAATGGAATGGAAAATTGCAATTTAGGGGTTTAAAGTTTTAAGGGAAGGCTTGTGATACTGTTCATAGCCAAAAATAGTGTATTTACTTCCGCATCTCTACTTTGCGGAAATTCAACGTTCGCGGGTGGTCTCGGAACGCATCCCCGCGAAAAGCGAGGGAACACTGTACACACCTTTTTTCTCCTCAAGTACATTGGAAAGTTTTCTGCTTTATTTTTCAGGTACATGTTTACTGAATGTTATTATTTATTCATTTAATTAAATACAGAACAATCCTAGTCTCCTCAGTCCCATGTACAAATGGCAAAACTACTCCATAATTTTAATTATTTGGATAAAATTATTTTTTTTTATTTATTTTTTTTATTATTTAGATTTGTATGCCCGCTGAGTCTGCGGAGAGGGGTGGCATACAAATCTAAACAATAAATAAATAAATAAAAATAAATAATTTTATCCAAATACTCAGAACCTTTAGAATTCTTGTTTGGGAGCAGTTGATAAAGACACTGGATCAGTGGTGAGCTCCTACCGGTGCGCTAGGAGAGTCTATTCCAGTAGTGGCCACCACATTGCACAATTTGTACATGACCGCTCTAGTGCCATCTTCACCAGTCCATCTGTCCTTTTTTTCTGAATTTTGGGGCTTCATGCACATGCGTAAAAGCAAAATCTTGTGAGGGGACACTTGTGTGCGTGCAACTGTAATGCTCTCTACATGGGGCTACCTTTGAAAAGTGTTCGGAAACTTCAGATCGTGTAGAATGCAGCTGCGAGAGCAATCATGGGCTTCCCAAGGTATGCCCTTGTTACACCAACACTCCGCAGTCTGCATTGGTTGCCGATCAATTTCCGGTCACAATTCAAAGTGTTGGCTATGACCTATAAAGCCCTTCATGGCATCGGACCAGAATATCTCCGGGACCGCCTTCTGCCGCACGAATCCCAATGACTGATTAGGTCCCACAGAGTTGGCCTTTTCCAGCTCCCGACGACTAAACAATGTCGTTTGACGGGTCTCAGGGGAAGAGCCTTCTCTGTGGCGGCCCTGACCCTCTGGAACCAGCTCCCCCCTGAGATTAGAACTACCCCCACCCTCCTTGCCTTTCATAAACTCCTTAAAACCCACCTCTGCCGTCAGGCATGGGGGAATTGAGACATTTCCCTGGGCCTATACAATTCATGTATGGTATGTTTGTGTGTATGTCTGCTTTAATAACGGGTTTTTTAAAATGTTTTTAAATTATTAGATTTGTCTTGAATTGTTTTACAGTATTGTTGTTGTGAGCTGCCCCGAGTCTATGGAGAGGGGCGGCATATAAATCTAATAAATAAATAAATAAATAGCTAAATAAATTTTAGTGATATTTTGCTTCTGTGCATGCGGGGAAGCAAAGAAATCACTGAAATTGCACATGCACGAGTGTCCCCTCATGAGATTTTGGCGCATTTTTGCTTCTCGCACATGGGAGGAAACAAATTATTATTTATTATTATTTATTGGATTTGTATGCCGCCCCTCTCTGCAGACTCGGGCCGGCTAACAGCAATGATAAAAAACAACAATCCAATTTAATAAAACAACTAAAAACCCTTATTATAAAACCCAAACATACACACAAATATACCATACATAACTTGTAATGGCCTAGGGGAAGGAATATCATAACTCCCCCATGCCTGGCAACAAAGGTGGGTCTTGAGTAATTTGCAAAAGACAAGGAGGGTGGGGTCCGTTCTAATCTCTGGGGGGAGTTGATTCCAGAGGGCCGGGGCCACCACAGAGAAGGCTCTTCCCCTGGGGCCCCGCCAAACGACATTGTTTGGTCGACGGGACCCGGAGAAGGCCAACTCTGTGGGACCTTATCGGCCGCTGGGATTTGTGCGGTAGAAGGCGGTTCCGGATATATTCTGGCCTAATGCCATGTAGGGCATGAGGGACATGCGCACACCCGAATTAAGAGAATGCATGCACAGTGTCCCAGTATGTGGGTAAGTGCAACCCACCATGGCACAGGATCCCTGCTCACTTCCATTTACGGATATTACCCATGAATTATAAACCAGATATATTATTTTAATTTTTTTGTATCCTTAGACTGATTATACAGTACTATATTTGGTATTAAAACAAACCAAAGGTGTCATAAATTGTTACTGACAGGAATAAATTAAAAACCCCAAATTGCTTCTTTTAGGGCTGTCTATTGTGTTTTAGATTTACATCTATTAATAAGATTGTCCATTTCGGTTTTTGAATAAGTTTGAACTAGCAGCAACAATCCACCACAGACTTGCTGCTATGATGAATTTGGTATATTCCCACTGCATTGTTTTAGTTAGATATGTGTGAACTTAGATAACAATGGTCATTTATATTTTACAACTTAGAAGGCAGACCACAGTAATGGAAGAAAAAAAAAAGATAAGGAGGGAGAACAATGATAGAATAGAAAAAATAATACCTAACAATGAGGAAATAAACCAAAAACTATGTGAAAATAAACTCATAACTACTGTCCATGCATCCATGTTTGATATCAGTTTTTCTCTGTAGCAATACCTTTTAAAATGTCATTCACATCTATAATTTTATGCATTGTCTAGAAACACTGGGAGATTTAATTAGGTGTTTAATTAGAATGATACCTAATCATTTTCCTTTCCAACTGTGATTCAACAAGGACTAGACAGTTGCCTTTTTCAGGAATTATGATTCAGAGCCTGAGCCCCTTATTGTCTCTGGAATGAATACATCAAGGCTATTGGTATGCACATGTTCTTCGTAACCTTAGATGGAACACCGATTACATCTAGTTATTTTTCAAAATATCCATTAAAGGACAACATACCAATGTACTAAAAAGGGGGATTGCCTAATCAGTCTATAGTATATTGCCTATGCTATTATTATTATTATTATTATTATTATTATTATTATTATTATTATTATTATTATATTAATTAGACTTGTATGCCGCCCTTCTCCAAAGACTCAAATATACAATTGCAAAACTATTAATGAATGGTCACTATTTTAGAATCCCTGTCTATAATTCTCATACCAAAGATAATTTCTACTAAATAATCTATGGATTATTCTTTTCTCTCTCTTTCTCTCTTTTGTAAGCAGGTGATAGTCCTCCAGAGGAGAAGAATACCCCTGGGCTCGAAGATTCAAAAACTGGAATGGAAATTAAAATAGAGGAACATAAGCCACTAAAAGAATCTGCTGAACTGCCAGAATGGAACAAAAGCAGCACTAATGATATAAAGATAATTGAATCACTGCCAGATCATTTGAATGAACAGCAGAAGAGGCAGCAGCTTTCTGTTTCTGATCGCCATGTCTATAAATATCGTTGTAACCATTGTAGCTTGGCTTTTAAGACTATGCAGAAGCTTCAGATACATTCCCAGTATCATGCTATTCGGGCTGCTACCATGTGTAGCCTTTGCCAACGTAGCTTCCGTACATTCCAGGCTTTAAAAAAACATTTGGAAACAGGCCATCCAGAACTCAGCGAAGCTGAAATTCATCAGCTGTGTGCATCTTTACCTGTAAATGGTGAGCTCTGGTCAGAAAATGAAAGTATGGCACAAGATGAACATGCACTAGAACAAGATATAGAAAGGGAATATGAGGTAGACCAGGAGGGTAAAGCAAGTCCTGTAGGAAGTGATAGCAGCTCGATTCCAGATGAAATGGGCTCAGAACCAAAGCGGACCTTACCTTTTAGAAAAGGGCCAAATTTTACTATGGAAAAGTTTCTAGACCCTTCTCGTCCATATAAATGCACAGTGTGCAAAGAATCTTTCACACAAAAGAACATTCTTTTGGTCCATTATAATTCAGTTTCTCATTTGCATAAACTCAAAAAAGTGTTGCAGGAAGCATCCAGTCCTGTCCCCCAAGAAGCCAACAGCAGCACTGACAACAAACCCTATAAATGCAGCATTTGTAACGTTTCTTACAGCCAAAGTTCTACACTGGAAATACACATGAGATCTGTACTGCATCAGACTAAGGCAAGGGCTGCAAAATTGGAGCCAAACAGTAATACGTTAAGTGGAACTAGTACAGCAGGAAGCATTAATAGCCCTAACCAAGGATCAGTAGAGTCTACAAGCCTACCAGCAGTAAACAGCAAAGAAACACACCTAGATGCCAAAGAGTTACCTAAAAAACAGGCTTCTGAATTGATTTCTGCTCAGCCTACCCATCATCCCACCCAGTCACCAGCACAACTGCAGATGCAACTCCAGCATGAATTGCAGCAGCAAGCAGCTTTCTTTCAACCGCAGTTCTTGAACCCTGCGTTTTTGCCTCATTTCCCTATGACGCCAGAGGCACTGCTGCAATTTCAACAGCCACAGTTTCTTTTCCCGTTCTATATTCCTGGCACTGAGTTCAGTTTGAGCCCTGATCTGAGTTTATCTGCTTCTGCCGCTTTCGGTATGCCTGGAATGGCCAGTATGGCAGGTTCGTTGTTAGAAGACCTCAAACAGCAGATGCAAACTCAGCACCATGTTGGTCAAACTCAGCTACAGCTACTGCAGCAACAGGCACAACAGTATCAAATTGCACCACCTCAACTTCAGCCCCAAAAGCAGCAGCAGCAGCAAACGAATAAGCTGATAAAAGCAGAGCAAAATCCTGTACATGCAGAATGCCAGATGGTGAAGGATATGCCCTTAATGAAGGAATCTGAAGAGATTTCTGAGAAGCAAGAAAAACCAAAGCAAGAATTCACAAGTGATAGTGAAGGATTGAAAGAAAACAAAGAAACAAAGAAGCCGAAGTCTTCAGAACCAACTATCCCACCACCTAGAATTGCTTCTGGGGCAAGAGGAAATGCAGCCAAGGCTTTATTAGAAAATTTTGGCTTCGAGTTAGTTATTCAATATAACGAGAATAGGCAGAAAGTGCAGAAGAAATGTAAAGCTGGTGATTGCGAAAATACTGACAAATTGGAATGTGCAGCGTGTAGCAAATTATTTTCAAACATACTTATATTGAAGAGTCATCAGGAACACGTTCATGGTCAGTTCTTCCCATATGGTGCACTAGAAAAATTTGCCTGTCAATACAGGGAGGCATATGACAAGCTTTATCCTATTTCACCATCTTCTCCAGAACCTCCCCCACCTCCACCCCCACCTCCACCTCCATCTGTTACTCCTTCACAACCTACATCTAGTTCTGGAAAAATCCAGAGCATAACTCCCACTCCTCTGCAAGCTCCACCACCGACACCACCTCCTCCGCCTCCTCCACCACCACCTCCTCCTCCACCCCCACCACCTTCTGCTCCACCACCAGTGCAGCTGCCAGTATCTTTAGATCTTCCTCTTTTCCCCCCAATTATGATGCAACCAGTCCAACACCCAGCATTGCCTCCTCAGCTTGCCCTTCAGTTACCACCTATGGATGCTTTATCTGCAGATCTTACTCAGCTTTGTCAGCAACAGCTTGGATTAGATCCAAATTTTCTACGACACTCTCAATTCAAGCGTCCCCGTACTAGAATCACAGATGACCAACTGAAAATCCTGCGAGCATATTTTGATATTAATAATTCTCCCAGCGAAGAACAGATTCAAGAAATGGCTGAGAAGTCTGGCCTTTCGCAAAAAGTTATTAAACATTGGTTTCGAAATACCTTATTTAAGGAACGACAGAGAAACAAAGATTCTCCGTACAATTTTAGTAACCCTCCAATAACAGTTTTGGAAGATATAAGAATTGAACCACAAACCAGTTCTTTAGAACACTACAAATCAGATTCATCTTTAAGCAAGCGATCATCTAGAACTAGATTCACTGACTACCAGTTGAGAGTGTTACAAGATTTTTTTGATACAAATGCTTATCCAAAAGACGATGAAATTGAACAGCTTTCGACTGTACTTAACTTAGCTACTCGTGTTATTGTTGTATGGTTCCAAAATGCACGTCAAAAGGCTCGAAAAAGCTATGAGAATCAAGCTGAAACTAAAGATAATGAAAAAAGAGAACTTACCAATGAGAGATACATTAGGACTAGTAACATGCAATATCAATGTAAAAAATGTAATGTCGTTTTTCCTAGAATTTTTGACTTAATTACTCATCAGAAAAAACTGTGTTATAAAGATGAGGATGATGATGTCCAAGATGAAAGTCAAACAGAGGACTCTATGGATGCCACAGATCAAACTCTTTATAAGAACTGTACATATTCTGGTCCATCTGATTCATCCAAAAGTATGGCTCTAACAACTGCAGGAAGCTCTGGATCTGGTTGTAGTACTCCTTTGATGCCATCACCCAAACCTGAGCCAGACAAAAACTCTCCCAAACCCGATTTAACTGAAAAGCCAAAGCAAAATGATACCACACCTAAACAAGTTGAGACTTCATCCCAAAGCAACAAATTAATGCAATCCACACTAACATCCTCCACAGGATCCTCCACTGATGCACAGCCCTCAGCTTCTCAAGCACAGCAACACAAACAATCCCAAATAGGAGGCAGACCACCTTCTACATCACAATCTACACCGATTCCTTCCAGTCCTTTAACAATTTCAATGGGTCCTCTCCAAAACAGTCTACCTCCTCAATTACTACAGTACCAATGTGACCAGTGTACAATTGCCTTTCCCACTTTAGAACTTTGGCAGGAGCACCAACACATGCATTTCTTAGCAGCACAAAATCAGTTCCTTCATTCTCAGTTTTTAGAAAGGCCTCTGGATATGCCCTATATGATATTTGATCCTAATAGTCCTTTGATGACGAGTCAGTTGCTGAATAGTTCTTTGGCTCAGATGGCACCACAAGTAAGTTCAGCTCACACAACTCACCATACTGCTTCAGTTTCTGGGTCACTTAAAAGAAAACTGGATGATAAGGATGATAATAACTGTAGTGAAAAAGAGGGAGGAAACAGTGGTGAGGACCAGCACCGGGATAAACGATTAAGAACTACAATTACTCCAGAGCAGTTGGAAATACTCTATGAAAAATACCTTTTGGATTCCAATCCTACTCGAAAAATGCTAGATCACATTGCACGTGAAGTAGGTCTGAAAAAGAGGGTTGTACAAGTCTGGTTTCAAAATACAAGAGCTCGAGAAAGAAAAGGGCAATTTCGTGCAGTAGGGCCAGCCCAGTCTCATAAAAGATGCCCTTTTTGTCGAGCATTGTTTAAAGCAAAGTCAGCTTTAGAAAGTCATATTCGCAGTCGACACTGGAATGAAGGAAAGCAGGCAGGTTACAGTTTGCCACCGAGTCCTTTAATAGCCAATGAAGACGGAGGAGAGAGTCCACACAAATACATGTTTTTTGATTATCCATCATCATTAGCAAAAATTGATTTATCAAGTGAAAATGAATTAGCTTCTACTGTTTCAACTCCTGTTAGTAAAACTGCAGAAATGTCACCGAAGAATCTTTTAAGTCCTTCATCTTTCAAAGCGGAATGCAATGAAGATATTGAAAATCTGAATGCTTCTCATGTTGATAGTTGTTATGATCAGAGTAAAACTGACTTTGATGAAACTTCATCAATTAATACAGCGATTAGTGATGCTACAACAGGAGATGAAGGAAACAATGAAACCGAAAGTATGAGTTGTGGTTCAAAAGATGTGAAATGTACATCAACTTCCAAAGAGCCAAAAAATATTCTCAATGACAATTTGCCAAAAAACCTAAGCATGCCTAATATGGACAACAGTGATGATAGGCATTTATACTCTATGACGAGCCCATCAATCCTTTTAAGTGACAAAGATTGTGATCTCGACCAAAGTGTTTACATTACTGATGATCCTGATGATAATGCTGATCGCAGTGAGACATCAAGCATTGCCGATCCAAGTTCACCTAATCCATTTGGAGCAAACAATCCCTTTAAATCTAAAAGTGGTGATCGGCCTGGTCACAAGCGATTTCGGACACAAATGAGTAATTTACAGCTTAAGGTCTTGAAGGCTTGCTTTAGTGATTATCGGACTCCAACCATGCAAGAATGCGAAATGCTAGGGAATGAGATTGGTCTGCCCAAACGTGTGGTACAAGTTTGGTTTCAAAATGCACGAGCAAAAGAAAAGAAATTCAAAATAAACATAGGGAAGCCATTTATGATCAATCAGAATGCAGCTGATGGGTCAAGACCAGAGTGTTCTCTATGTGGGATAAAGTATTCTGCACGTTTGTCCATAAGAGACCATATATTTTCCAAACAACACATAACAAAAGTGCGAGAAACTGTGGGAAGTCAGCTGGACCGGGAAAAAGACTATTTAGCTCCTACAACTGTTAGACAGCTGATGGCACAGCAAGAATTGGATCGTATTAAAAAGGCTACAGATGTTTTAGGCTTAACAGTACAGCAGCCAGGCATGATGGACAGTTCGCTTCATGGAATCAGTTTGCCAGCAGCTTACCCAGGACTACCTGGCCTTCCTCCGGTTCTTTTACCTGGAATGAATGGTCCATCCTCCTTAACTGGATTTCCTCAAAGTTCAAACAGTAAGTAAACATTAAAAGAAAAGTCAACACTGTTGAGATAGAGTTGGTATTTTATGACCTTTCTGTCATTTATGTCATTGTACACCAGAAAAATAATTTGTTCAGGACCTGTGCAAGTCATTGCTTCCTAACCTATCCAGAATTTGCTGGATTTTGATCTACCAAAGAGGAACAGGTGACCGTAATGTTAGGGAAGTCAAAATCTACCGGTATAAGATGGGAGCAGGATTATGGCATCATAGTCCAAGCATCTTGCCTTTGCATCAGTGGTGGGTTGTTCCTGGTTCGTCTCAGTTCTAAGAATCAGAAGCGTTGTGCATGCACACTGGTAGTAAAGAGTTTTAGAACCAACTCCTGCCTTTCATGTGTGACATCACATGCACTGACAAAAGAAGAGAAGGCTTGAATTGCAACATCTTGCCCACCATTTTATAAATTTTAATCCTTCGCTGTGCATGTGCCAAATAGGATATCAATAGCATTTAGAATTATATACCGCTTCACAGTGCTTTTACATCCCTCTCTAAGCAGTTTACAGAGTCAGCATATTGCCCCCAACAATCTGGGTCCTCATTTTACCGTCCTCAGAAGGATGGAAAGCTGAGTCAACCTTCAGTTTGGTGAGATTCAAATAGCCAAATTGCAGGCAGCCGGTAGTTAGCAGAAGTAGCCTGCACTGTAACCACTGCGCCACTGTGGCTCTTGTGGGTGGATTCAGTCTTTATCACTCCCTTACACTTGTATGTCTCTATGAATCCCATAAACTGCTGCAAAAGATTGAAGGATTTTTAAAGACTTTGCAGGAGGTAATACTAGGAACTGCAAAGATAATAACAGGACCTTGATGGCAGAAAATAAACAAAAGATTAGAATCCATTCAGGATTTATAACCGTTTGAATTTTAGTTACCTGATATTTCATCAATATGTTGTTTTTGCAGTAAAGCAAAATTGAATGTAATGGGTATTTTAAGTAATAATTTATATGTCAATTAAATATCATTCATGACTAGAACTTTTACATTTATTTACCACTTCATCCAATAAAATCCCCAAAACTATGTATTTTTAAAATTTAATCAATATTTCATTTTACATATTTTAAAATATTTTATCAAGTAAAGGCAAATTGAAGAATAGCCTTCCAAGGTAAAATTTCAAGGATAGTAACCAAGGCAAAATTTCATTCAAGTGATAATAAACCCTAATAGCGCACCTAATAGTTTAAGGGGTTATGTAATGAATTAATATAGTCAAGCATAAATTCTAGAAGCATGGCCTTATATATTTGCAAAAATGCAAGTAGAAAAATTACATATTTAGGAAAAATTTATTTCCAAATATTCTTGAATTGAGTCTATTTGGTGCATTATTATAGTATAATAAAATTATAATATTTTTTCCTATCTGAGATAGTGTCATTGATACAGACATTTTGCATCTCATTATTGTGTGTCTTATGATTAAGTTAAAACTATTCAAATTTCAGGATTGATGTCTATACTGCTCATTGACAAAATTAGAATGGTTTCAATAACACCATTCTAGTTTTATTCTAATAGATAATAACAATTCCATTGATCATCTTATCTGATTTTTTCCCCCTTAATTCATTACATTTTTCTTTTCATAATGGGAAACATTCCCTTTTGGTTTTATGTAATAAAAGTAAGAGAGTATATATTTTGTTAAGCACATACAAGTGTCACATAAGCAAAACTGTACATAAGTGACATGTGTAAAAATTTAAGCTTAAAAGCAAACTAAACTATGCTTTATGAGAATAATTGCAGTTGTTTTCATTAATGGGTGAATAATAGATTTAAAGAAAAATTGTAGAAGTCAAGTCTACACATGGAAACCAACTTTGTCATTCAGGGTCCATTGTGGAATCATATTGCAAAGCCAAACTTCTGAGCTGGCACACAAAGGCCTCAAGACATAGACTTTAATTTCTGGTGTTATGTTCAGTTTCCAAACTTTACACATTAATTTCCTGAAAACAAGTATTCAGATTTTGGAAGAGAAATAAAAATCATAAGTTTATTTTGGAATAAATGCTGGAAAGACAGTTCTCTCTGCATTTTCCAGAATTCTTCTCTTTGCAGAGCATTTACTGAAGATAAGCTTATTGTCTGAGTTGTTAAATTTTATTATTGTTATTACCTCTTCACTCTCAATCCTAGTAATAACTTACAGCTTAAGACATTTTCCACTGGTATTTAGGCCTGCAACTGGTAAAAACAAATTTATGAGACAATTTGGGGAATACTCTTGTGCTTTGGTTGAAGATCGTCTAACTATAATATCTAACAGCCTTCATTCTTCATTCAAGTACTGCCAAGACTTAATTATAAATCATAAAGCACTGGTCTGCAATCTAGATATCACAATTAAAAGAAGATGAGGCTCTATCAGATATTTCTGAACTCCATATTTGTGCCTTTGAGAATGCAAAAGTATGTATAATGCAGTATAAAACAGTACAGTGTTCCCTCAATTTTCACGGGGGATGCGTTCCAAGACCGCCCGCGAAAGTCAAATTTCCACGAAGTAGAGATGCGGAAGTAAATACACTATTTTTGGCTATGAACAGTATCACAAGCCTTCCCTTAACACTTTAAACCCCTAAACTGCAATTTCTCATTCCCTTAGCAACTATTTAGATTATTACTCACCATGTTTATTTATTAAAGTTTATTTAAAAAAATATTTATTAAAGGCAGACGAAAGTTTGGCAATGACGTATGATGTCATCGGGCGAGAAAAACCATGGTATAGGGGAAAAAACAGCAAAGTATTTTTTAATAAATATTTTTGAAAAACCATGGTATAGCCGTTTCACGAAGTTCGAACCCGCGAAAATCGAGGGACCACTGTATATATAATTCAGGGGTGGGTTTCTCGTACCTTCCCTACCAGTTCGGAAATAGGCGCATTGGGTTCTGATCCTCTATACATGCGTCAAAGCCTTTGGGCATGTACAGTGGGTTCATTGCCAGTCACTTTCAAGCAGCAGTGGCTGGGGAACCATTTCAGGGGTATGCCAAGCCAGCCATCACCATTCGGTGAACAGGGCCAAATTTCCACCCCCAGCTTACATGAACCAATCTGAACTGGTAGCAACCCACCATGCATGTTTCAGAAATGGGACCAAAGTTTTAAACATTTGAACTTCAAGGCAATATTTCCCTATTGTCATTGGGTCAGCTAAATATGTATCAACAGCTGATATAAACATTGAAGAGCTTACATGCAGACTAAGTTATAAACTTACAGGTTATTTCTAGATCCTGTGGATATAGATCAGTTTGAGTTAGCAGATCTTCAAATAATAGATGCAGTAGCATAATCTATGAAGTATCAATTAAGACTGAAGCAGAGCACTTTCAAATGGTGTGGCTAGCCTCTTTGTATAAATGCTAAGCAAATGCATATCTTGAAATATTTCATTCTTCCATATGCTATGCAAACTCTCTATACTACCTTTATTGCCTAGAAAATATATGTTCCTAATGGCTCTTAATGGAATAGTGGAAGTGAAAGGAAAAGAGTAGATTATATTAAATTTTCATTAGTAAAAAGTATTCCTCCTCCACAGTTCTTTAATATATGTTCGTTGCAGATATGCTTCATATCTTATTAACCCACTTTAACATCTTGTTTTGCTGTGGGCAGCACTTCCCTTCTATGTTTGATGCAGAGATAAGTTTAATCGGACCTCTGTCGGTCCACTTTATACCCTGATCCTGACTTTGATTCTTCAGTTTGCTTCTTTTAACTTTTAAAATATTTAAAAATCTGAGTAATTGAATATGCCCATTTTCCAAAAACTAACCCTCTCAGACTTAAAACATGATACAATGATGCTTCTGAATGTAAATGTACTTCTCCCTTTATTTTATGATCAATTTAGGCAGATAATTTATCAAATTATATTTAAGCACGTGTAGAATTAATTTTTGCATAAATATCTGCATCATTAAAATAGTTATTTTCATTAGCATGACTCAGTTTTGGGGTTTTTTTAGGTTACTGTCATTTTATTTATCTTACTGTGTAAACCACTTAGAGAGGGCTGTAAAGCACTGTGAAGTGGTATATAAATCTAAGTGCTATTGCTATTTAATAAATAAAAGTAGCATGTAGCCTTATACCCTCATTCATTCATTAATTCTTAATATATCACAAAACTACTCAAAAAACCATTGTTATGTGTTGTTATGTATATATACACACATACATTTGTATGCATATATACAGTACATACAAATACATAACAGCTTTTTGAGTAGTCTTGTGCCTCGGTGTCTGTCTGTCTGGATATATGAGCGATCTGGAAAATGTATAGAAAAATGTCCATCTCACTTCATTTGGATTTGCTCACTGGTAATCAGCTATCACAGTGATGTGACATGTGTGGGAGGCAAATTGCATTTTGGGGATTTAAGTTGTGTGCATGCATTCACACATATGCATGTGCACTTTGGGCACTGGACCGAGTGCCCAAAGTGCACATGTGCATGTGTGAATGCATACATGCAACTCAAACCCCCAAAATGCAATTTGCCTCCCACACATGTCCTGCCTCCCATAATGCATAGGAGAAACTCAATGACCAGATGGCTGGCGGGAAGCACATGTGCATACCTGGTGGAACTGAACTAGGGTGATGGCTCATGCCCACAGAGAGGGCACTGCATGCCACCTGTGGTACACTTGCCAAAGGCTCACCAACATGGGGCTATGCTATCTTTAATGTGTCTTCTTAATGTTACATGTGCACATAATTTATTACCATAATCTTCCAAAATGAAAAAAAATGAAATTTCTTTAAACATCATGCATCAAGGAAAGTTAACAAAAAATGGCCTGTTGATTGGAGAAGTCAACTTACCCAATGAAATAAATCCAAACAGTATGATCATACATAAAATTGATTGATTGATTGATTGATTGATTGGACTTTTATGCCGCCCCTCTCTGAGACCTTGGGGCGGCTTTCAACATATAAAATAATAATATATCACATCCTGAATCCAATCAATAATTAATAATCTAAAAACCCAAAGACTGTAAAAACACCCATACCTATTCAATCCACTAGCTCGCATAACTTTCATTGGCCAGGAGAAGAA